>NC_132905.1:55248577-55543577 GCF_047675955.1 Chlorocebus sabaeus
CAAGAAAAAAACAAATAAGTGAGAAGATTGCTGACAAGTTTTGGGGTTTGGTTTATTATGGATGTGAAAATGAGTAGAAACCCAAGTCCTTGAGTCCACCTTTCATGACGGTAGTCCTGACCTTGCTATCATTTAATACAACTTAGGTCTTAATGTTCTCACTCGGTGCTGAGTGTGCTGGAATAAGCAAGGTGTTCACAGTCTTGTACATTTTTTTCTTTACTTTTTATCATAAAAATGAGCTGCAGATGTCATGCAGTGCAGAGAGAAGAGAATGCTTTCTGAGTCAGAAGGTCACATTTTTTGTACTCAACCACTTCTAGCTAGAAAACCTTGAGCAAATTACATAATCTCATGGAACCTCAGTTTTCTTATCTGTAGAATGGAGGTTATAATATTTAATTCTCAAAACTGCTGTGGGGCTCACATAAAATTAATTTGTGCTGAATTACACATATTTGTAATTTATACATAAAACTTATATGTGTATGTATAATAGCAACAGACCCCAATACAGTATTTATTATTCATATTCCTGTCCTTTTGACAGGAGGAAGAAACATCGTCTAAGACGTGTTTAAGACAAAGTTTCCAATCAATGGTATTTGGACACAACAATCCCTTTGATGAGGTGACTCAGCTATCAGTGAACTCATCTTTGCTATTCTTAGAGCTGAAAAAGGAGAAGCAGGTGATACTGAAGTTGTGTAATCAGTCTCAGGGGGAGGGCTATAAACTAGTGTCTCCATCTCTCTCAGGACATCTGGACTCAAAGGTAGTGGCCTCGACCTCACCAGCCATTCAAAGGCAAGCAGAACGCTCACAGAGGAGGCAAGGGCAGAGAAGCTTTGAGTATCTCTACAACATCAGAGAACACCCAGTCAAAAGAGAGGGAAACACAAATTGACTTGTACCTTGTCACCTTGACAACACAAATTTAGACTCTAGCTGCTACATTATCTTCTGGTTCCTTTTCCAGAACTGCTCTCCTTGGGCTGATTTACACGGTCACTATTATAGACCCTTGATAGTACACCCAGCCTTTGTAGAACTCCAAGAATCAGGCTTCAATTGCCCTTTGAGCCAGCTACACCGGGCCCCTTCAACCTTCAGCCTTCTCTCCGGGCAAGTCCATAACTGCAGCTATTGTAAGCCCATCTGCAGGCTGCCCTCCTCCTGTCTTAAGTCCTGGAGGGCATCCCTGTGTGATTGCTGGCCTTAACCTCTCATTAAGCTATCAAAGCTACATTCCACTGCCTTTCTTAAACCCACATCTTTTCTATTTCCTTCAACTTCAAATTAGCCACTGTTTCCACATCATCCTCTCCTGATGTGATAGGGAATGAAGTGATGATGGCTCACAGCACTGCTGGGGCTGCTTTTACAAGAAGCTCACTCAAGGTCAACTTTTTTTTTTTGTTTTTGAAACAGGGTCTCACTGTGTTGCCCAAGCTAGGATCATACAGTTGCACAATCATAGCTTGCTGCAGCCTCAACTCCCAGGCTCAAGAGATCCTCCCACCTCAGCCTCCTGAGTAGCTGGGACTACAGGTGCGTACCACCACGCCTGGTTAACATTTTTTATACGTTTTGTAGACATGGAGTCTTGCCATGTTGCCCAGGCTGAATCAAGGTCAATTTTGTCATCATGGGGGAGCACAGAGAGACCTCAGCAGTGAAGGCCACTAGGAAATGGAAGAAATCCAACCACGCTGGAACAAGGTTGGGAGAATCGGCCAGTTCTAGGGCAGTTGCCTAAGTAGAATGGGTCATGAATTCGGATCTGCTTCCAGCAGTATCTATGGATACGCAGGTCAAATTTGGACAATGAGGCCAAGCAAAGACTTGAGCACAGAATCAAAGCACACTTAGAGTTACCTATGTGCATCTCCATTTTTGCTAAATCCAAATTACACCTTACTATACTGTTAACTTTTATTTGTCTATATCATTTGTTAGAATCCAGAAAACAAACATTGTTTCTTTTCAGGAAGAAGTCAGGGTATAAAAATAAGTGTGTGTTGAAATATAAGCACATTTTTAAAAGCATTTTAGCTCCTATTGTCGTTCATGCAGCTTGGCATTGAGTTTGTCTATAATTGGGTGTATTTTTACATTTTTAATTTTTAAATACACCCAATTTGACAGAAACTTTAAGCAGCAGGAGTCAAAAATAATTCAGACCTTAATATTAGTCAAAACTTGTTTAATAGCAGGAAACCCTCCACTCTGAACTTTTACTCTTTTTTCTTGCAGAATCAATCCCTCCAGCAGCCCTCAACTACCAGAAGCACAAAAAATCAATTTTTATTTTATTTATTTATTTTTTTTTTTTTGAGATGGAGTCTCACTCCGTCACCCAGGCTGGAGGGCTGGAGTGCAGTGGCATGATCTTGGCTCACTGCAAACTCACCTTCCAAGTTCAAGCAATTCTGTGCCTCAGCCTCCCGAGTAGCTGAGATTACAGGTGCCCACCACCATGCCTGGCTAATTTTTGTATTTTTAGTAGAGACAGGGTTTCACCATCTTGGCCAGGCTGGTCTTGAACTCCTGACCTCGTGATCCACCTGCTTCGGCCTCCCAAAGTGCTGGGATTACAGGCGTGAGCCACCGCCTCTGGCCAAATTCAAGAATATTATGCTTAGTAGTCACATATGTGGTCTTGTTTTCTTTGGCTCATTCAACCTCTCCTTCTGAACCAAAGAAATCCATTGTAACAACTCTTTTCTCAGAGCTGACTTTTTTCATAGAAAGAACTTTGGTCTGAGACATGCCAAGAAGTTCTTGACGCTCCCACAATTTACACCTTTCCATCTTTACTATTAGAGATTAACTTGTTTCAATGCCATTCTCTTCTGTTAAAGCAGATAATACTGGAAAAGGCAATGTCTGAATGCATTTCTGCCAAGATGTGAATGGTTTATCAAAAGCAATTTCTTCCTGTGGAAGAGTTTAGGTGGAAGGGGAGGAGAGAAAGCGAGAGAAGATTATAACAGGGAGGGTATGGATGCAGAAAGGAGAAGCAGGGAACCAAGGGCAAACCTGCCACCCGTTTCACAAATAACAGAATCAGTGTGGGCTGGATACAGTGTCTCACAATACTTCAGGAAACCAACGAGGGAGGATGTCTTGAGGCCAGGAGTTCGAGACCAGCCTGGGCAACACAGTGAAACTCTGTCTTTACAATTTTTTTTAATTAGCCAGGCATGATGTTACACACCTGTAGTTTCAGCTACTCAGGAGGCTGAGGCAGGAAGATCACTTGAGCCCAGGAGTCGGAGGCTGCAGTGAGGTGTGATTGTGCCATTGCACTCCAGCCTGGGTTACAGAGTGAGACCCTGTCTCCAAAAAAAAGACAAAATGCAGATTCAGCTGAGACTCGGCATTTCTGACAAGTTCTCAGGTAATGTCAGTGCTACTGGTACACAGACCACACTCTAAGCCACAAGAAGGCTAGGATATGAGGTATTAACAAAGGTGTTAGCTCAGTGGTTCTCTACCTGGACTATCCATCAGAACCACCAAAAGAGGTTTTGTTGAGTTTGTTGGTGGCTTTTATTAAAAACTACTGATGCCCAAGGCCCACCCCAGATCGGTTAAGTCAGAATCTAGGAATTGCTCAAGTATTTGTATTTCTAAAAGCTCTCTAGGTGATTCTCTTGTGCAGCTTCAGTTAGGAACCACTGTTCGTTGATAACCAAAGGTGCTATTAAAAATTCCATAATAATATATTAGCGCATGAAGGCTAATGAGATACCCCAGCTAAGGGCATCTTCCTCTGCAATAGCAACTTGCTATTGTACAATGGGAGCAAGCAGCTGGTGCTCAATACATTTGTTCAATGAAAACAAAATAAGTGATTGACAGAATGCATGAACGAATGGAAATGTTTGAAGTCAACAGTCTACAGAATGAAAAGGATTACAGCCCTAATATCAAAATGACAAGTGGCAGGATGGGTATTTAAAGACAGATCATCTTTTCCATCACTCTTTCAAATACCTCACAGAAGTACTTAAATCTTGGCCCACTTTTAAGGCTGACTTTGTTAATAACTGAAGGAGTCAAAGTCACACATTTTCCACACCATTACTTTATTCCAGTGTTTCCAAGACCAACCATCAGTCGCTATACACCTTTGCAACTTTTGCTACTGGTGTTATTATTTACCTAGTATGTTTCTTTAAATTGACTCACTTTTTAACATAAACAAATGTATTTTAAAGGGAAACTATAAATCACTATTTCAAATAGAAAAGCAACTAATATTCCATGACACCAGTAGAATTGACTGTCAAAATAAATGCAATGTAAGCAACTGAAGCAGGGTGTTTCTGCCTGCCAGTGCTTGCCTCTGTCAGATAAGAAGAAAGATTAACAAGTATAGAGAGGTGTTAAAGCTATGGGGGCACTTAGCAGAGACTTTGTCACTGGCATAATAAGAAGGATTGCAGGAGTGTTTTGCAAGGAACCACAGTCCTGCCATGCGATGCCATGTTATTTAACATGGAAAGCAGGCACCACGTGTAAGCATCTCATGGCATTTTCAGTCAATGATTGTCAAACTGTACTCAGAAACCCAGGGGCCACCAGGTAGTATTGAAGGGGCTCTAGAAAAAAGAGGAAGTATTTCAGATTCTGAGGAATTCAGTCACCAGTGTTATTTGTCTTATAGAGAGCATGATTTTTATTTTTTTTTAAATCCTACTTCTATAAGGAACAGCATAATCAACAGAGAACAGAGAAACAGGTTTAACCCTACTGTTGAAATCAGGAGAATTAACTTTCTCATTGGAGGCATATTTGCTGATTTAGGCCTCAAAGGTCTTGTATCAACCTTGGAAGAGACAATTAACTAAATAAAACCATGTTATTTAAAAAATGAATGGACCATACAAAATAAGACATGCTCTCCCCTACCCCTTTAGTGAAGTATGACCCTCTGTGGGAGGTTAAATTATTAGCTAAAATAGCTAAAGGTATATACTTGGATTTAAGCAGAATGATCCACTAATGTTCTAGGAAGTAAATGCACTAACTTACTCTTTTTTATTTGCTAGGTATTTATTTTTCTTTTAAACAATACATGCAGTAGAATATGATGAATATAATTCTGATGCAGAAAAGCAAAATTGCACACTTAGGAGAGAGGCCTCTGGAGCCAGATTTCCTGGTCTAAATCCCTGCTCTGCCCTTCATCATCTGTGTAACCTTCGGCTGAATATTCAACCTCTCTGTGCCTACGCTTCCCTGGTTATGGGATGAGGATGACAATAAGGGTATTACCCACACAAGGACATCATAAGGATGAGTAACGCATACAAAATATCTAAGAGTCCCTTATACAAAATATGCACTTGATATGTGTTACCTGATATTATTATAGTTAAAAAAAATTACACAAAATGTTATGCAATGAAAACTAAGCCTTCCTTCCACCCTAGACCCCACACTTCTCCCCAGGCAAAGCACTATAAAAAGACTCTTGTGTTTCTTCCCAGAACTACTGTATACTTACCAGCAAGTTCATCCCTCTCTTCTATGCAAATGGGAGCCCACTATACACTCTATTCTACATATTGCCTTTTTTGCTTAATGACATTTCTTGGGAATGAGTTCATTGCCAGTTTCATATCTCATTCTTTGCCAGAGCTGCAGAGTTTTGCATCATATGGGTGCACCAGAATTTCTTTAACCCATCCACAGTGTTGGAGATTTAGGTTGTTTCTAATATTTCACTATTACAATCACTACCGAAATGAATATATTTAAATATACATCTTTCATTTATATGCAGGTCTGTCTTTAGGGTAGAGTCTTAGAGGTGGAATTGCTGGGTCAAACAGTCCATTCATTTTTATTTTGATAGATATTGCCAAATTTCTCCTCAAAAAGAGATTGTGCCAACTTCCGCACCAACCAACCACATATAGAAGCACCTGTGTCCCCTCATTCTCAAAATAATACTTTAAATACATTAACAAGATATACAAGGTAATCAAGTTATTTTAGTCTGTTTGAGCTGATATAACAAAATATCTTAGACTGAGTAATTTATAAACAACAGAAATCTATTGGCTACAGTTCTGGAGGCCAGAATTCCAAGACCAAGGTGCCAGCAGATTTGGTGTCTGGTGAAGGCCTGTTCCTCATACACAAGGCCTTCCTGCCACATCTTCACATAGCGGAAAGGTTAAACAGGCTCCTTCAGACCTCTTTTATAAGGGCACTAATCCCATTCATGAGGGCTCCACCCTCATGACCTAATTACCTCCCAAGGACCCCACCTCTTAATACAAACACACTGGGGTTTATATTTCAACATATGAATTTTGGAGGGACACCAACATTCAGACTATGGCACCGAGGAATGCTATTATATTGAAACAGTTATCAAAAGATTGAAATTTTGCATTTGTGAAATGCTAACATATGTCCTTTATTAATGTATCAAATAACAAAATGTAGTGGCAGGTAGGGATGTACTGAAAAGATACTTTTTAGCATACCGGCAACAACCCTAATGTGCAGTGAAGATACGTATTGATGACATGCTCACAGATACTGCTAATAATATTGTGGTTTGTACTTCCCATTCATAACTGAAGGAAATGCTTGATTTGAGGTGGTGGCTAGTGCAAATAAAGATGTAAATTTTTCCACCCAAGTTTTAGAGCCTATCTTGGAGCCAGCTCTTAGAGCTTCATTCCAATGAATGGCAGCTTATTTTTAATATATCAGGTCAGCACCAGGAATTTACGCTTTTAGAGAAGCTCTTAAAATGCATGTGTGGGAATCAGCCTCTATCTAGCCTGATACACGCTTCATTGGCCTTCTAAAATAGCAAGCCGAGCAAGAAGACATAGGCAAAGATCACTCTAAAGATGCCCTCCGGAGGTGTTTGCCTCAACTGTTACTTAGAGCAACTGTTCACTCCTTCCTGCAGTACAGCTGCGCTCCTCCACCACAGGATTTTGGAAAATATCAATTAAATAAGAGATTTTTAAACACCTTTGAAAAAGATAAAGGCATCTTTTTAATTTGGGGCACCCTATTAGCCATTAAGAATTAATGTTGTTATCTCCTCATCTGTTTAGTTCTTAGAACCTCTCCCAAGTCTGCTGATAATGGTGGCAATGAGAGCCAAAGGATAGAGCTGCTTAGCTCTGGAAAATACTGGCACAGAGGCTCATGCTTATAATCCCAGCACTTTGGGAGGCTGAGGCAGGCAGATCACTTGAGGTCTGCAATTCGAGACCAGCCTGGCCAAAATGGCGCAACCCCTTCTCTACTAAAAAAATACAAAAATTAGGCAGGCATGATGGCACGCCTGTAATCCCCAGCTACTCAGGAGGCTGAGGCAGGAGAATCACTTGAACCCTAGGGGCAGAGATTGCTGTGAGCTGAAATTATGCCCCTGCATTCAAGGCAACAGAGCAAGACTCTGTCTCAAAAACAAACAAACAAAAAGGCTAGGCGTGGTGACTCATGCTTGAAATCTCAGCACTTTGGGAGGCCGAGGCGGGTGGATCACGAGGTCAGGAGATCGAGACCATCCAGCTAACACAGTGAAACCCTGTCTCTACTAAAAATACAAAAATGAAACTAGCCAGACATGGTGGCGGGCACCTGTAGTCCCAGCTACTCAGGAGGCTGTGGCACAAGAATGATGTGAACCTGGGAGGTGGAGCTTGCAGTGAGCCGAGATCGTGCCACTGCACTCCAGCCTGGGTGACAGAGCGACACTCCGTCTCAAAAAAAAAAAAAAAAAAAAAATGAAAAGAAAAAGAAAAAAGAAAAGAAAAGAAAAAAGAAGGAAAGAAAATGTCAAATGTCCAGCCACCCAGGACACAGCTGAGTGGCCTGACTGTTCAACTGTATAATTCCTCTGATCTGGAGAGTACTCCAGTGACTACAGAAGTTGCTAGAATTTCCAGAAGCAAGAAGAAAGTGATGGGGAAAAGTGTCAAATCCACAATGGGAGAACACTGTGTCCCTGGAAAATGATATGACCCTGGCAACCTTAGGAGTATGGAAGAAAGATTTTAAACAAATTTCTGACTACGTATCTTTTTCTAAATTTTTTGAATGCTGAAGAAATGTTAAATTTCATTAAGTTTTACAGCCAGATTTAATACAGACATAAATCCCTTTAATGTTCGTCTCAGTCAAAAGTGAGCTGAACATTATCGTTAAACCAGTGCATGTGGGAGAAGTATTTGAGGAAAATCAAAATAGGCACAGTTGGGAACATTAAGCCATGGCCATATTAGATGCAAGTAGGCGCAATAGCAAAATTCTTTAGGCTCTAATGGACTCGGCTATTTTGCTTCTCAGTTTCCATATAGATGAGCTTTGTTCTGGGGCAATTTGGTTGCAGTTTGAGAGTCTATCTGGAGAAGCTCATTTCTCTTTCATTAGTCCATGAGCTCAGCGCAATTTCAGCTAATACTGTTACACAGCTCCTAGCTGGGTTATTTGGTTAAATGCCTTCAGGGAAAGTAGCAAGACAGAATAAAAGGACAAATGCGATGTGGTTTCTTGTTCTGAGTTCCTGGAGCTGTGGAATTACATTGGCAGTTAATCATACGCCACGTTGTACTCGTGATCATAAACTCATATTATTTGAGGTGTTATTCAAGTCTTGTATTATTTGATGTTTCACAAGAAACGTCTTCTGTGGCACAATTTCCTTGAGGTCGGGTTTGTATACAACTATAACCACAGAGACCTGTTTCTTGTCAGGCACATGTTAGTAGGTATATAGTGCCATTTGTGTGAAATTGAAAATGGCATTCCCTACTGGTGGGTGAACTGCAAGACAGCACCCTCTCTCTGGGCAAATTAGAAAAGGTGTTTCCTTCTGGGTGGACAAATGAGCAAAAGCAGCCCCTCCGGGTTGACCAATTCTTTTTTAAAGCCTCCTCCACCTTAGGGTGTGGGGTTGGTGCACATGGCTTGGTAAGTCCAATGCAGACCCTAGTTGCTCCCTGTGGGCAGGAACCCCTGGTGCGATGCACAACCTGCACAACTGTACACAACAGCCCTGATTACAGAAACCATTTTCACAATTTTGTAGTTGGACCACAGAGTTTGCCCCTCAGTACTCTAAAAAATATCTGTTCCATCACATCAGTGGATGTCCATATTAAATATATTAGCCTTCTTTCTTATGGCAAGTCACTACCACTGTCTGCCAAGGGCAGTGTTCTAATCTTGGAAACAAACAGTACACTTGTAGGTGGAAAAACAGAAGAACTAGAGGACGGTGACCCCTAGGGGCTTGACCAATGGTGGGGAGTGGAGTGGTGGAAACCATGGTGGCACCTCTTCACCATCGCAGTGTAATGTTCTCCTCGGCCTCCATCAGTACCCAGTGAGCTGAGGCCCAGTATCTGCTGGATAACCCACCTTTGACTAGCATGAGACACAGGAGAAGCAAGATTCAAACTTCCAACAAGATACTCAGACTAGTTCATACCAAATTCAGTGGCTATAGCCCAGGAGAGAACAGGGTATGGGACATGTATATCTCAGAGCAAAGAGATCTGCCCAGAAAGACAAAGACTGAGTGAGATGCTATAGTGTGGGCTATCAGAGGGCAGCCTGGGAGCCCAAGAGGCCCAGGACATTAGTCAGGGATTAGTAAACTCTTTCCAATAAAAAGCCACCACATGGTAAATACTTTAGGCTTTATGAGGTTTTGTCACATCTACTTATCTCTGTTGTTAGAGTGCAAAAACAGTGACAGGCAATTCATAAATAAATGGATGTGATTGCATTCCAATACAACTTTACTTACAAAAACAGGCCATGGGCTGATTTAGCCGGTGGGCTGTATTTTGTGACCTTTGCTGTAGGTGATCAAAGAAAGAGGACACAACAGGAGAAGTCAGAGGTGAGGCATTGCCCATACTGCGTGGGGCAATGTGCTTGCCATCTTACATCCCTTGTTTCATTTTATCCTCACAGCAACCAACTAGTAACAGTTTTACCACCTGCATTTTGAAGATTAAGAAACTACAGTTTCTAAAAAATAGGAAAATTTCCAAGGTCAAAAACAGCCTCATTTCAAAACCAAGTATGTTTGACTTGAATGCTTCTCTTCCTTTCCCTACATCAAGCTGGGACCTGCGACATATTTGTCTAGGGCAGCCCAGCAAGGGAAGCCCATTGATCAGAGAGGCATTAAATTCCAGATCTGGGGGTGTGGATGGCAGTACCAGGGCCAGGTACAATCTCAGAAGCTTCTCTGTGGATGTAAAAGCAATGAGCACAGCCACCATTGGCTGCCGGAGCTCCCACCTCTCTCATCACCAGCCTTCCAGATAGACAAGCCCCATATCTGAAAGATGTCATCCGTGGAACTGAGTCTTTGATAGCCAGGCAATTACAGCACCTCATATATAAAAATCCAGAAGAATCTGTGAATATAATAAGTGACTGTCCTTTCTTAGCGTGGTGCAGGCCATCTGTTTGAAAAGTACACACTGCCAACAATGCCAAGTTGTAATTATTAAACTTTCTAGCTAAGAGCAAATCTCATCTTTCTTTCTAATTATGCATTCAAATATTCAGAAATTAAGCCTTAGAATTATTAAGTACCAGGGATTGGTTTTTTCCCCCATGCATTAAACTTTTAGAAGAGAACATTAGCCATCGTCAGAAGTTTCTTCCAGAAATAACTCCCAGAGAAGCCCTGAGGTCAGTTTGGAATCAACCCAACCTTCTCACTTTCGGTGTGATGGTACAATGATAATTCAAGTTCTTAATGATGACTCTGAATCATCTCGATCCTGAATCATCAGAGATTAAATTATTTTCACCAAACAGCTAGTATTTTCTAAAGCAGGAAAATCGATTAAAAGATTTCAGTAAAAAGTTAGAGAAGTCCAAACAAAGCAAGCATCTGGCAAGCCTTGGTGACCAGAACATTAAATTCACCAAACACCACCTGTTCCAAATGTCCATGTTAATGGCAATTATAGAAAACTCCAGTATCATTCAAGGCCAGTTTAACTTATTCCTGTACACAAATAACTTTATGGGAGACAGCATTGTCATTCAAATCAATAAATGACTCTGTTTGGCTGTAGAGGCATAAACAGAACGCTTGCAAAATATTGTTCCTTCTTGCTAGAAACCATTTGATTTTTAGCCAGAAAACATACAGCCAAATAAGAATAACAACTGTTTGCCTTCCTTAATGTTCAGTGTAGACTGTTACCCAAGGAATTAAGCATTAGTCATCAAAAATTAATTGCAAAGGCAACAAAATAATTGGGGTTCCTGAGTTATCATCCATTTCAACATTCAGAGGCCAATTTGACCCCAGACAATACACTGTCTTTCTTCTTGTTATAAAAGATGTCTCAGAGTTCTGAGGGTTCTCTGCTGTAAACTCTGCTCTCAGAACTCTCCAGGTCCTCCTTCCAACCCCCGCCATGTCTGGCCAAACTATCTTCCCAGAGTCAGGAGCAGAGCCAAGAGCATCACCCAGACAGACCCCAGTGATAATTATCAGCCCAAAAGATAAGCCCGAGTGGAAAGTTTGAGAAGCCAGTCATTCAAGCAGCAGCTACAAAGGGACGGACACTCTCTAGTTTTCCCTCACTGACTTCATTTCCCTCTGCCAGCCTGATAGAAACGTGGTCTCAGTCTGCTCAGCCTTTGCCCCTGCCCTCCCTGTCTCCAGAAGTGCCCTCAAGCTTCAAAAGACTCACACAGTCTTCCAGAGAGGGAGACAGGGGCCAAGTGCTGGTTTTCATCATCTGTCCACTCCGGCTTCTGCAGTAACCCCATTCCCATTGGTCTTGGTGGTCAGTTCACCCAGATCCTGCCTAAACCCTGGATGCTCATTGTCCTGACCACCCGAATGTCCTAGGCCAGCTGGTTCTCAGAGTCACATCCTCACCAACCTCAACCTCCCACAAAATGATTATTACAACTACTGGTGATTTTGTCATCTAAACAATCAAAACAAAAATTGATGGAATTAATGGAGTTGCTCAAAAAGGAAGATGTTGGATGACAGAGAATAGTACACTTTTGACCATATGCTGTAGGGCATAAGAGTTCATATAGATACTTACTGAAGTTTGTAATGGTATATGTCTTTGTTTGATCATTCGATTGATGTCTGTCCCCACAACTAGGCTATAAGTTACATAAGGGCAGGGATGCCACCACTGTATTCCCATACTTAGCAAAGTCTCTGACATATATTGGACTCTTCATGATATTTGTTGAGTGAATAAATGAGGTCAATTGTGGACAACGTCAGGGCCTTGGGCAGGGGTTTAACACCCATAAGGGGAAAGGAAACCAGACCATGTCAGTCTAAAGGAAGAAGCTGGATGTGAGCCTTCCGTGTAAAGCAAGGAAACTCTAAAGGCCATCTCACTCCAAGGACACGCTTTGGCTCCAACACAGTTTTGTAAGGGTTGGTCCAGTGCAGCACACTAACCCAGCACTCCAGGGAAGACTAGAAACATTCCAAGTCTCCCAGCACCTTCCCTTTACCGCACCTCTGGCTGTACGGACCTAATGAGATGCCTTGTGTTTTTCAGAATGCCGAAGCGAGTTACGACTTCAGTAGCAACGACCCCTATCCTTACCCTCGGTACACAGACGACTGGTTTAACAGGTAAACCGGGGCTTGGGAGGGCTCTTTGACTTTGGGCTTCGGAGTTTTATTTTACTTTGTTTTGTTTCAGGCTTGCTTACCACCAGCAAAATAATCCCCATGCTTCATTAAATTATATTGTGATTTTTCTTCTTAGTGGCTACATTCTCTAAAGTGGAATTTTTAATATTACAATCTTCCTTTAGAATAATCTTTTGACTGTTTTGTTCTGCTGAACTTGAAATTATTTGCCACTTTAATCCATTAAAGAGAAAAGGAAATAGAAATTAGAAGTTCTTTCTCAACCCATTACAAGGTGCTTTAAAACATGCTGATTTTGCTCTATATGTTTTAGCTACTGTAGAGAAGTATTTTGCCCCATGGGTCTGTGTCTATGTGTTTTTGAAAAGCATTCTGTTCATTTTCTACTATAATCTCATGGAGTCCCTTTCAACAAAACAGTAAGTGTGATTGGCAGAGGTTTGGAGTATTACTTAGGATAAAGATCCTATGATGTCAAACTACCCAAACAGTCTATCCAAGAGAATAATTTTCCTTTAGCCTGTTTTGCCACTAAACATGGAAATGTGGTCTCTTTTTTCTTCAAGTAAACATTTTGCTTAAATGGTTAATCACATATAAGAGATATGAAGAAATAAAGATGTGCAGCTTACTCAATCAATGAAAGAATACTGTAATTTTTAAACCTAGTGTTTCCCTGTTATTGATGTCCTTGGGTGAAGTTCATAAAATCATATGAACTTCAATTAGTTGTATAAAAATATATGATGTACAGACCACTTTACCCATTTTTTTTATTTCTCATGGCACTCTACGTAGTAGATAAAACTAATGTTGTCATTTTCAGTTTAGTGATAAGCAAACAGGCTCAGAAGGGTTGAAGGGCTTCCTTAGTCAAACAATTAAAATTCAAGTCAAAGCCAAGATTAGCCCCATGCTTCAGATTGTTTCCAAATCCACATTTGTACTATTCTTTGCTAAGTATCATTTGTATTATTTGATACAGGAAGTATGACCAGAGTATGTTCAGGGGTAGAGCCTCGGCAGACAGGAAGCTTAGATTCTGTCTCTAGAGTTAGCAAGTTGACCTGAGACCCCTCAGTCTCATCAGGAGTTGACACAGGGTACACAGGTTCTGGGTACAAATGCAGAAAAGAAGAAAAAAGAAAATAAAGTTTAATTTTGTAATATTTTGTAAAGATCATTGCTGATGTCGGATAGCACAATTCATTCTCTAACCACATCACCTGCAACCTGAAAATGAAGTGCAATGCTTGGAGGTGTGTGTTTGGAGTATGAGAATGTATAAAAAAGGTCTGAAAACTTTTGGCATGAAGTGTGTTTTACCTCTATTACTTCTAACCCTAGATCCTAGCATATCTTTAGCAAATAAACCATTTCAGACACAAGAATGTGAAGTTACCAAATGCATGCCATTAAACTGGGGTTTAGACAGGATTGGCAATGGCTATCCAGAACACAGTGCTGAGAAGAGCTATGAGAGGGTCTGGCTTCAGCAGGATTGATTACCAACTGTCTGCATGAACATCAGAAAGTGCAGTGGCAACACATCCACTGGCTACTTGCTGTCTTTCTGTAGCTAGTAGGTACTAAATTAGTCTTTGATGGATTGATGTAAACAAAAAAATATAACCAATGGAATGATTTTCTCCCAATCTCATTTTCTGAACCCAAACAAAATCTGCCCTAGCCAAATCTTCCTGGGCAATGTGCTGTAAAAATACTCCTTAAAAAAAAAACTAAAAGGTTCCATTACAAGATGGCCAAATAGGAACAGCTCTGGTCTACAGCTCCCAACATGATTGACACAGAAGATAGGTAATTTCTGCATTTCCAACTGAGGTACCTGGTTCATCTCATTGGGACTGGTTGGACAGTGGGTGCAAGGGGTTGGGGAATTTCCCTTTCCTAGCCAAGGGAAGCGGTGACAGACTGTACCTGGAAAAATGGGACACTTCTGCCCAAATTTTGTGCTTTTTCCACAGTCTTAGCAACCAGCAGACCAGGAAATTCTCTCCCATGTCTGGCTCAGCAGGTCCCATGCCCATGGAGACTTGCTCACTGCTAGCGCAGCAGTCTGAGATTGACCTACACGGCAGCAGCCTGGCGGAGAGAGGGGTGTCTGCCATTGCCGAGGCTTGAGTAGGTAAACAAAGTGACTGGGAAGCTCAAACTGGGTGGAGCCCACCACAGTTCAGCAAGGTCTACTGCCTCTATAGACTCCACCTCTGTGGGCAGGACATAGCTGAACAAAAGGCAGCAGAAACTTCTGCAGACCTAAACATCCATGTCTGACATCTCTAAAGAGAGCAATGGTTCTCCCAGCATGGCGTTTGAGCTCTGAGAATGGACAGACTGCCTCCTCAAGTGGGTCCCTGACCTCCATGTAGCCTAACTGGGAGAGGCCTCCCAGGAGGAGCAAACAGCCAGCTCATACAGGCAGGTGCCCCTCTAGGATGAAGCTTCAAGAGGAAGAATCAGGCAGCAATATTTACTGTTCTGCAATATTTGCTGTTCTGCAGCCTCCACTGGTGATATCCAGGCAAACAGGGTCTGGAGTGGACCTCCAGCAAACTCCAGCAGAGCTGCAGCTGAGGGACCTGACTGTTAGAAGGAAAACTAACAAACAGAAAGGAATAGCATCAACATCAACAAAAAGGACATCCACAACAAACCCCCATCTGTAGGTCACCAACATCAAAGACCAAAGGTAGATAAAACCACAAATATGGGTAGAAACAAGAGCAGAAAAGCTGAAAATTCTAAAAACCAGAGGGCCTCTTCTCCTCCAAAGGATTACAGCTCCTCGACAGCAACAGAACAAAGCTGGATGGAAAATGACTTTGACGAGTTGACAGAAGTAAGCTTCAGAAGGTCAGTAAAAACAAACTTCTCCAAGCTAAAGGAGCATACTCTAACCCATTGCAAGGAAGCTAAAAACCTTGAAGAAAGGTTAGATGAATGCCTAACTAGAATAAAGTGTAGAGAAGACCTTAAATGACCCAATGGAGCTGAAAACCACAGCACAAGAACTTCGTGACACCTGCAAAAGCTTCAATAACCAATTCGCTCAAGTGGAAGAAAGGGTATCAGTGATTGAAGATCAAATTAATGAAATAAAATGGGAAGACAAGGTTAGAGTAAAAAAGAGTAAAAAGAAATGAACAAACCCTCCAAGAAATATGGTACTATGTGAAAATATCAAATCTATGTTTGATTAGTGTACTTGAAAGTGACAGGTAGAATGGAACCAAGTTGGAAAACACTATTTAGGATATTATCCAGGAGAAGTTCCCCAACCTAGCAAGACAGGACAACATTCAAATTCAAGAAATACAGAGAATACCACAAAGATACTCCTCAAGAAGAGGAGCCCCAAAACACATAATTGTCAGATTCACCAAGGTTGAAATGAAGGAAAAAATGTTAAGGGCAGCTAGAGAGAAAGGTCGGGTTACCCAAAAAGGGAAGCCCATCAGACTAACAGCAGATCTCTCAGCAGAAACCCTGCAAGCCAGAAAAGAATGGGGGTCAATATTCAGCATTCTTAAAGAAAAGAACTTTCAACTCAGAATTTCATATCCAGCCAAACTAAGCTTCATAAGTGAAGAAGAAATAAAATCCTTTACAGACAAGAAAATGCTGAGAGATTTTGTCACCACCAGGCCTGCCTTACAAGAGCTCCTGAAGGAAGCACTAAACATGGAAAGCAACAACCAGTACCAGCCACTGCAAAAACATGCCAAATTGTAAAGACCATTGATGCTATGAAGAAACCGCATCAACTAACGAGCAAAATAACCAGCTAACATCATAATGACAGGATCAAATTCACACGTAACAATATTAACCTTAAATGTAAATGGGCTAAATGCCCCAATTAAAAGGCACAGACAGGCAAATTGGATAAAGAGTCAAGACCCATCAGTGTGCTGTGTTCAGGAGACCCATCTCACGTGCAGAGACACACATAGGCTCGAAATAAATGAATGGAGAAAGATCTACCAAGCAAAAGAAAAGAAAAAGAAAAAAGCAAGGGTTGCAATCCTAGTCTCTGATAAAACAGACTTTAAACCAACAGAGATCAAAAGAGACAAAAAAGGCCATTACATAATGGTAAAGGGATCAATTCAACAAGAAGAGCTAACTATTCTAAATATATATGCACTCAATACAGGAGCACCCAGATTCATAAAGCAAGTCCTTAGAGACCTGCAAAGAGACTTAGACTCCCACACAACAATAATGGGAGATTTTAACACCCCACTGTCAATATTAGACAGAACAATGAGACAAAAGGTTAACAAGGATATCCAGGACTTGAACTCAGCTCTGGACCAAGCAGACCTAATAGACATCTACAGAACTCTCCACCCCAAATCAAAAAAATATACATTCTTCTCAGCATCACATCGCACTTATTCCAAAATTGACCACATAATTGGAAGTAAAGCACTCCTCAGCAAATGTAAAAGAACAGAAATCACAACAAACTGTCTCTCAGACCACAGGGCAATCAAATTAGAACTCAGGATTAAGAAACTTACTCAAAGCCACACAACTACATGGAAACTGAACAACCCGCTCCTGAATGACCACTGAGTACATAATGAAATGAAGGCAGAAATAAAGATATTCTTTGAAATCAATGAAAACAAAGACACAACGTACCAGAATCTCTGGGACACATTTAAAACAGTGTGTAGAGGGAAATTTATAGCAGTAAACGCCCACAAGAGAAAGCAGGAAATATCTAAAGTCAACACCCTAACATTACAATGAAAAGAATTAGAGAAGCAAGAGCAAACAAATTCAAAAGCTAGCAGAAGGCAAGAAATAACGAAGATCAGAGCAGAACTGAAAGAGATAGAGACACAAACGAACCCTTCAAAAAAATGAATGAATCCAGGAGCTGGTGTTTTGAAAGGATCAACAAAATTGATAGACCACTAGCAAGACTAATAAAGAAGAAAAGAGAGAAGAATCAAATAGACACATTAAAAAATGATAAAGGGGATATCACCACTGATCCCACAGAAACACAAACTACCATCAGAGAATACTATAAACACCTCTACACAAATAAACTAGAAAATCTGGAAGAAACTGACAAATTCCTGAACACAAACACCCTCCCAAGACTAAACCAGGAAGAAGTTGAATCTCTGAATAGACCAATAACAGGCTCTGAAATTGAGGCAATAATTAATAGCATGCCAACTAAAAAAAGGCCAGGACCAGACCGATTCACAGCCAAATTCTAGCAGAGGCACAAAGAAGAGCTGGTACCATTCCTTCTAAAACTATTCCAAACAACAGAAAAAGAGGGAATCCTCCCTAACTCATTTTATGAGGCCAGCATCATCCTGATTCCAAAGCCTGGCAGAGACACAACAAAAAAAGAGAATTTTAGACAATATATCTGATGAACATCGATGTGAAAATCCTCAATAAAATACTGGCAAACCGAATCCAGCAAGCACATCAAAAAGCTTATCCACCATGACCAAGTTGGCTTCATCCCTGGAATGCAAGGCTGGTTCAACATATGCAAATCAATAAACCTAATCCATCACATAAACAGAACCAATGACAAAAACCACATGATTATCTCAATAGATGCAGAAGAGGCCTTCAACAAAATTCAACAGCCCATCATGCTAAAAATTCTCAATAAACTAGGTATTGATGGAACATATCTCAAAATAATAAGAGCTATTTATGACAAACCTACAGACAATATCATACTGAATGGGCAAAAACTGGAAGCATTCCCTTTGAAAACTGGCCCAAGACAACAATGCCCTCTGTCACCACTCCTATTCAACATAGTGTTGGAGGTTCTGCCCAGGGCAATCAGGCAAGAGAAAGAAACAAAGGGTGTTCAGACAGGAAAAGAGGAAGTCAAATTGTCCCTGTTTGCAGATGACATGATTGTATATTTAGAAAACTGCATCATCTCAGCCCAAAATCTCTTTAAGCTGATACACAACTTCAGCAAAGTCTCAGGGTACAAAAATCAATGTGCAAAAATCACAAGTATTTCTATACACCAGTAACAGACAAACAGAGAGCCAAATCATGAGTGAACATCCATTTACAATTGCTCCAAAGAGAATAAAAAACCTAGGAATTCAACTTACAAGGGATGTGAAGGACCTCTTCAAGGAGAACAACAAACCGCTGCTCAACAAAAGAGGACACAAACAAATGGAATAACACTCCATGTTCATGGATAGGAAGAATGAATATCATGGAAATGGCCATACTGCCCAAGGTAATTTATAGATTCAATGCCATTCCCATCAAGCTACCAATGACTTTCTTCACAGAATTGGAAAAAACTACTTTAAAGTTCATATGGAACTGAAAAAGAGCCCACATTGCCAAGACAATCATAAGCAAAAGGAATAAAGCTGGAGGCATCACGCTACCTGACTTCAAACTATACTACAAGGCTATAGTAACCAAAACAGCATGGTACTGGTACTAAAACAGATATATAGAACAGAACAGAGGCCTCAGAAATAACACCACACATATAACCACCAGATCTTTGACAAACCAGACAGAAACAAGAAATGGGGAAAGGATTCCCTATTTAATAAATGGTGCTGGGAAAACTGACTAGCCATATATAGAAAGCTGAAACTGGATCCCTTCCTTATATCTTTTTTTTAATATATATACTTTAAGTTCTAGGGTACGTGTGCACAATGTGCAGGTTTGTTACATATGTATACATGTGCCATGTTGGTGTGCTGCACCTATCAACTCGTCAGCACACACCAACTCGTCATTTACATCAGGTATAACTCCCAATGCCATCCTCCCCCCTGCCCCCTCCCCACAATAGACCCCGGTGTGTGATGTTCCCCTTCCCATGTCCAAGTGATCTCATTGTTCAATTCCCACCTATGAGTGAGAACATGTGGTGTTTGGTGTTCTGTTCTTGCGATAGTTTGCTGAGAATGATGGTTTCCAGCTGCATCCATGTCCCTACAAAGGACACAAACTCATCATTTTTTATGGCTGCATAGTATTCCATGGTGTATATGTGCCACATTTTCTTAGTCTAGTCTATCACTGATGGACATTTGGGTTGATTCCAAGTCCTTGCTATTGTGAATAGTGCCACAATAAACATACATGTGCATGTGTCTTTATAGCAGCATGATTTATAATCCTTTGGGTATATACCCAGTAATGCGATGGCTGGGTCATATGGTATTTCTAGTTCTAGATCCTTGAGGAATCGCCATACTGTTTTCTACAATGGTCGAACTAGTTTACAATCCCACCAACAGTGTAAAAGTGTTCCTATTTCTCTACATCCTCTCCAGCACCTGTTGTTTCCTGACTTTTTAATGATCGCCATTCTAACTGGTGTGAGATGGTATCTCATTGTGGTTTTGATTTGCATTTCTCTGATGGCCAGTGATGACGAGCATTTTTTCATGTGTCTGTTGGCTGTATGAATGTCTTCTTTTGAGAAATGTCTGTTCATATCCTTTGCCCACTTTTTGGTGGGATTGTTTGTTTTTTTTCTTGTAAATTTGTTTGAGTTCTTTGTGGGTTCTGGATATTAGCCCTTTGTCAGATTAGTAGATTGCAAAAATTTTCTCCCATTCTGTAGGTTGCCTGTTCACTCTGATGGTAGTTTCTTTTGCTGTGCACAAAAATTAATTCAAGATAGATTAAAGACTTAAATGTTAGACCTAAAACTATAAAAGCCCTAGAAGAAAACCCAGGCAATACCACTCAGGACATAGGCATGGGCAAGGACTTCATGACTAAAACACTAAAAGCAATGTCAACAAAAGCCAAAATAGACAAATGGGATCTAATTAAACTAAAGAGCTTCTGCATAGCAAAGGAAACTGTCATCAGAGTGAACAGGTAACCTACAGAATGGGAGATAATTTTTGCAATCTAACCATCTGACAAAGGGCTGATATCCAGAATCTACAAAGAACTTAAACACTTTACAAGAAAAAAAATAAACCCATCAAAAAGTGGGCAAAGGATATGAACAGACACTCCTCAAAAGAAGATATTTATGCAGCCAACAGACACATGAAAAAATGCTCATCATCATTGGTCATTAGAGAAATGCAAATCAAAACCACACTGAAATACCATCTCATGCCAGTTAGAATGGTGATAATTAAAAAGTCAGGAAACAACAGATGCTGGAGAGAATGTGGAGAAATAGGAACACTTTTGCACTGTTGGTAGGACTTAAACTAGTTCAACCATTGTGGAAGACAATGTGGCGATTCCTCAAGGATCTAGAACTAGAAATACTATTTGACCCAGTGATCCCATTACTGGGTATATACTCAAAGGATTATAAATCATGCTACTATAAAGACACATGCACATGTATGTTTATTGTGGCACTATTCACAATAGCAAGGACTTGGAACCAACCCAAATGTCCATCAGTGATAGACTGGATTAAGAAAATGTGGCACATACACATCATGTAATACTATGCAGCCATAGAAAGGATGAGTTCATGTCCTTTGCAGGGACATGGACAAAGCTGGAAACCATCATTCTCAGCACACCATCACAAGGACAGAAAACCAAACACCATATGTTCTCACTCATAGGCGGGAATTGAACAATGAGAACACTTGGACACAGGATGTGGAACATCACACACCAGGGCTTGTTGGGGATGGAGGACTGGGGGAGGGATAGCTTTAGGAGAAATACCTCAAGTAAATGGCAAGTTGATGGGTGCAGCAAACCAACATGGCACATATATACCTATGTAACAAACCTGCATGTTGTGCACATGTACCCTAGAACTTAAAGTATAATAATAATTTTAAAGAGAAAATTTTAAAGACTAAGAACACTAAGGAAATGTCTTCTCTCTTAAATATTTCATTTGCAAACTTGTTCTCAAAAGTATAATTTTAAACCAGCTAAAAACTTCCAATTAGGACTAATTAGTGCTTAGGGCAATAAAACTCATCATTGTCAGGGGTAAGAATTCCCAAGTGTCCAATTACCAGAGACACAGTCATGGTGACTCAGGCGAGCATGATCCCCATGCCTTAGGGAGCCAATGACTAAGACAGAGGGTCCACTTTGACCAGTAAATGGGTGCTTTTCAATTATCAAGTCATTTTCAAAGATTCTCACCCACTATGGCTTGTTATTACAAAGACTAGATGATGTCAGCACTCAAATCACAACTACTTTCAATACATAACTACCATTGTAGATGATTATGGGAGGCTGATGGGGTGAAGCTCAAGTCCACAGCACCAGGAGAATCCTTAGTTCAAAACATCACCATCGTCCTGGAGATGATTCCTGCTTGATTGAAGGAGAATTTGAATGAGGCGTCCGTTCCATGAGTGTAGGATATGTTTATTTAAAAACCCCTCTGGGATGAAATGATATTATGCCTGATGTTTTCTTCAGTATTACTTATGACTTGAGGCAGGAGGGAAGAGAATGATTGGAATATAGAGGCAATAAAATTGGTTATGAGTTAATCATTGTTAAAGCTCTGTGATGAGTACATGGGATTTTACTCTTTTTTTGTATATCTTTGATTTTTTTCTAATAACAAGAAGTAAATTTAACAAGCATAGGGCATAAAAAGAGGTAATAACAGAACTAGGACTTCAGTTTGGTATCAGGAAACTGTTTTGGTGTGCAAGCTTCCAAGGAGCTTGCAATGTCATACGATTAGGCAACAGATGCCCAAGTTACTACAATGCAAAAATGTAGCCCAGACTAAAATAACACAAGGAGATCTAATGCAAGTTGAACAGTTACTGTATTTAAGGCACTGTTCTGTGTTTTGCATGTATTCATTCAACTAATTATCATAAGAACCCTCTGAAATAGGGATTATGATTTTCCCCATTTTGGAAACTGAGGCACAGAGAGGTTAAGTTACTTGTGCAAGGTTACAGGGCTACTAAGAAGTGGAGGCAGGATTTGATGGGCAGGATTTGATGCCAGTGGGTCACCAATCTAGGATTTTATCTAAGGCAATAGGTAGAGTTGGGAGTAGGGAACAAATGTATCCCAGGGCAAGGATACAATCTGGATAAAGATAGGCTGGCGGGGAGGTGCAGGATATGTTCAAGAGGTAGTCTGGATAACTGCTGTGGGATTTGAAGGCTGGTGCAGAAGGCAGCATTCTAAGAAGGATCCGCAAATAAGGTGGAGCTTAAAAGGGTTGGAAAAGTTGCTAGGATGGTTGGGTCAGAACTAGGCCAGGGGCATAGATGAGGCTCATTCTCTCATTACACTCAAGATATGCTTCTACTCTCAGAAGCCCCAATGGCCTGGAGCCTGGCACTTGTTCTTGGCTGGCACAGGACCCAGCATGAGCTTCCCACCAGCTGTGCAGACACCAGGGCATCCCACAGGTTCTTCAGGTGTTTTCTGGGCATGGGCGCCAAATCCGATGCCCCACCTCTGTTCAACAGACTTGGGGCTCTTGAGAAATGGTGGCGTCAGCATGCCCTGAAACTCCAATATAGGGCTGACATGCTGACCAGCGATAGGCCTGTTGATATTAACTATTCCAGCCACACTGACTGCCACAAAGGCTAGTTACAACGCAGGAGTAATTGCTTCACAGGAAAAGGCAGTGGCTGTCCAGCATGAGATTCTCACTGCTGTGAAAGTAGAAAATAAAATGCACTATAGAGGACACCCAAACAAAGAAGTAAAATGTGCCCCTTGGTTGGGAGACTGAGTTCAATAGCAACAAATCTCTCCTAGGTTTTCCTGACACTTTAAACCATCATCTCATACCCTCTGCACTTACTCGTTGTTTTCCTTTATTAAACTCCAAGCCAAGGGTGCTTTAGGAAAACAAACTTCATACATATACAGAACTGCTTTTAGGGAATGTGTATATTGGAATAGCTTGCCTTGTGCTTGATTTGCTTTTGTTGGATTATTCCTGTTTAAGCAGAGCAAGTGTATTTATTCTACTGTGAATCATTTAATAATTACATGCAGTATCTGAGCTCCAGGGATGAACTTGAAACCCATTTAAGAAATTTCCAAAAAGGGTATAATTTTCTCTTAGCTTGCAATGAGCAAAATACATTTGACCAAACAAAATAATAATAATAATAGTAACTCAAATTGCAAAAAGGTAGAAAATACACATTTAATGGACATCAGTAATGTGCAAAAGAGATATAATTGATTTGCTAAGAGGTATCAGGATTTAGTACCACATTTTTTTCATTGCTGGCACTCAAAAAATATTGACTGGCTGGTTGATGGATGAGTGGCATACCTTTTCAACCATGGAAAGATGTTGAGTGGCCTTGACATCTGTCCATTTTCAAGCTGCCTGCTGCTCTCAAGGTCTGCAGCCCACGTTTTGTCAATAATCTTGCAGCCCTGCTCGGTTTTAGGTCAATGTTTGGTGATGCATTGCAGATCTGTATTCCATTACTGTGCTGTTGTCCATAAAAATCCCTCTTGCATAGCATTTCTTTGACAGGCATTCACCACTGAAATGTCATCCCTGCCATTGATGATATTTATGAAGCATCAGGGGAAGCAGCATACTCTATCTATTAAGCCCTAAACAGTGAGAGATTCTGGGTTAGATGCAATTCTTGGCTGCAAAAAGTTTACTATAAATTCAGGAAGAGAGAAGACATTTATTATTCAAGCAAACAAAATGGAGGGAAGGAGGATGGATAAATTGAGGCTGCAGAACATTTATCTCTTTGTGAGCTAATGTGATTGATAGCATTAGTTAAACCTTCAAATAAGAAAGGATTTCTGGGATTAACTTTTATTTTCTTATTAAAAGTCATATTTCATTCTGAAGAACCCTAAGCAACAGGCCACAAAAAAAAGTGTGAGAAAAATGGCCCTCTCTGGTTGGCTATTTTCACACTGATGTAAGCTGCTACCTTACCCTGGTGATACTTAATGGTTTCCCTTATGTCTTTATGAACTAATTCTGAAACACCTCCTGGATAATGAAATGCAAACTGCTTTCAAAGACACAGTCTAACTATTTCATGTGAGCTTTACGACTACCTCATCAGTCGATATTAGCTCAAAGGTTACTGCTTGTAACAAACCCTTTCTACATCCAAACCAGAGCACAGTGAAATCCAACAGAGTTTAATTTTTTTAAATTTCTAGTTCCCTACCTGGATTAGAAAAGTATTTATTGTTTAAATTTTTCCTTCAGCTAAAAGGAGTAGATGTAATATAGACTTAGGGGTTATGGAGAAAACTATAAAGATTGTAAAAGAAAGACTTATATTTGGGTATAATTAGTTCCACTTTGTAAGCTAATGTATACATGCCATATAGAGATTTTATGGTCCTCAGGTGGCAATAACTCTTTCTTAAGAGAGAAAAAGACAGCACCTTATGTAGACAAATGTAATATATGTTAATCGCTTGGTATGGAATGAGTGATCCCTGAGTCAGTTCCCTTATCTATAAACTGGGACTAAAGCTCCCACCTTGAAGACTTGTACTGGGGATTCGAGAGAGGTATAGAGTCCTTGGTGCAGAGCATGGCACATAGTAGGCACTGTGGGCATTCAATAGAGTTATGAAATTCAGCAAAGAGATTTCTACAGGAACTAAGTCAAAGATTATTCAATGACAAAGAAAAGTAGGAGAATTTATGCTACAGGAGTAAATGGATGGCTCAGCCAATCACCCACCTTTCTTAGACATCTGCTCTCTCATTTAAGCTTTTGACAGAAAGTGGATAACAGTCAGCTCAAGGTTAAACTTTCTGTCAAGACTCTAGTGTCTGTGTTTCTGCATTGCTGATTGAAAAAAGAGTTATAGCTAAAGATACCTTGTATGCATGAGACAAAGTTGATCTATTAGGAAAATTGAAATGTCTAGCATCTGGCCTCAGAAAGATGAGGCGTCTGCTCACTTCTCCAGAAAGCAATGGGTGCTTACCAGCAGACTCAGGGACTTCCCCAGAGGCAGCTTTGCTCATTCTCACCTATCGCCTATTCCAACCTATTCTGCCTGACCTATTCATTTCTCATCTATTCTATCAAGTAGGCTCTTGAAACCCCAAAATCTTACCCTGTAGAGCTCATTGGACATTAGCCAGCAAATGCAGTAAATGCCAAACTAGCCAGGAAGTCTCTGCATTTCAGTTCTAATATGTCTAACACTGGAGCTTCTTTCTCCAAAGTCAAGGCTGAAAAGACTGCAGCTGGCCACCATGGGTCTTCTGTTGTCTAAGAATCTGTAGATGTAGAGAGACTGGAGACCAGAAGACAAAAACAGCCTCATGTGCATGAACTTGGCCAAGCTGCACACTGGCTTGCTGACTGATCTGTTTTATCTCCTTATTTCTGTGAATGCAGATCCCTGAAACAGTATTGTAGAAACTGGCTGTCAGAAACAGAACTAAGGAGTCAATTGAAACAACCATAGGACCAGTAGCCAGGAAAGGAAGAGAGGTTAAAAAAAAAAAAAAAAAAAAAAAAAAGGAAAAAATATCTCCACATCAAAATTATCCTAAAATCCAACATTCCAAAATATCTGAAAAAAATACGCCTAAAAAACTAAAACTCAGGATATTAATTTGTACCATATGAAATTGGTTCTATGAAGCAGTCTTGAAAAAGACTTTATAATAAGTTATTTTTAGTTTGCTCTGAGTGATAAGTGCATGGATGACATCTATTTTAAAGAAAACTAAATGATGGGGGAAACATAGGTGAAAACAGAAGCATGGACATGAAAAGAACAAATTGCAGCTGAAAAATACAGCCTGTGGAATAAAATCTCAATAAATGGGATAAAATCTAGCCTGGATGCACTTGAGGAGATAATTATCGAATTGAATATAACAGCCCGTTTATCAAAAACCTACAGCAAACATTATTCTTCATGGTGAAACTTTGATGGCATTCTCTAAGTCTGGGACAAGATGTGGGTTCTCCCTATCATCTCTTTAATTCAACACTATGCTACATTTCATAGCCAATCAAATAGTTATAAATCTAAGAAAAGATGTGAGATCATTAAGAAGAAAATTATAAAATTTACAAAAGACATAAAGGTGTCCTAAATTAATAGAGTGACATACTAAGTTCATGGATAAGAAGATAGAACAATATAAAGATATTATATCAAACTAATATATTAATTAATTGCAATTTCAATTAAAGTTTCAATAGATTATTCAGTGGAACTAGACAAAACTGTTTTAAAATTGATATGGAAAAACAAGTGGCCAAAATAGAAGAAGACAAATAAGGAGGAGGAAAAAAGGAGACAAAAGAGGAAGAGAATGAAGATAAAGAAGAAGAAGATGAAGTAGAAGTTCAACAACAACAGAACAGCAGCAAGACGGGAAGCTTTGCCGACCAGATACCAAAACATTACACAGTGGCAATAATATGAGATTGTAGGGTTAGCATAGAAAGAGACAAAAAGATCAAGAAAGAAAAAAGAGAGTGCAAAAACAGATGCCACATAAAAGGAACCCTAATATATGATTAAGATAGCAATAAAAATGATAAGGATGGAGTGAAGGTATTCGATAAATGGGATAACTATTTACATGGGGAGAAATAGGCACCCACTCCACATACTGAGCATAAATAAATTCCAGGAGAATTAAAGACCTAAATGGATATAAATATTTTAGGAAAAAAATAAAAACACCTTTATGATCATGACATGGGGATGGATTTCTTTCTTTTTTTCCCCAATTGATTTAGAAGTTTATTTTGCCAAGGTTAAGGGTCATGACCCATGACACAGCCTCAGGAGGTCCTGAGAACAAGTGCCCAAGGTGGTTGAGTTCGAGCTTGATTTTATATGTTTTAGGGAGACATAAGACATTAATCAGTACATGTGAAATAGACATTGGCTTGGTCTGGAAAGGCAGGACATCTTGAAGCAGGGGCTTCCAGGTTATAGGTAGATTCAAAGATTTTCTGATTGGCAATTGGTTGAAAGAGTTATTATCTAAAGATCTGGAATCAGTAGAAAGGTGTGTCTGGGTTAAGATAAGGGTTTGTGGAGACCGGGGTACCTTTTATGTAGATTAAATCTCATAAGTGGCCACTCTTAGAGGCAATAGATGACAGATGTTTCCTGTTCAGACCTTTAAAAGGTGCTAGACTCTCAGCTAATCTCTTCAGGATTGGAAAAAGATCTGGAAAGGGCAGACGATTCCCTACAGAATGTAAATTAGGGATGGATTTCTTAAACAAGCCACTAAACCACATGGAAAAATGAATGATTGATAAAGCTGGCTACATTAAAATTAAACACATTTGTTCAAAAAAAGAAGTCACAATAAATAAATTTGGAAGACAAGCCACAGACTAGAAGACATGTGCAGCAAATTTTATGGGGGGAAAAAAAGGCTTAATATGCAAACTTTGTAAAGAACAGCTACAAATCAATGAAAAATAAATAAATACCTTAATAGAAGAAATGGGCCAAGGTTATTAACAGGCAATTCACAGAAAAGAAAATCTAAGCCAAATAACCTATGAAAAGATTACCTTGCTAGTGACAAAGAAATGCAAAATGAAACAAGAACATACCATTTCACACCAACTGGACTAGCAAAATTGGTAACATTCGACAATGATCAATGTTGAAAAGGATTGAGCAACAGGATTGCTTGCACCTTGAAGGAGGTAGTACATAGCCATATAACCTGCTTTAAGTTACACAAGAAGACCTCAGAGAAACTCTTCCTTATGTGTACATGGAAATAATAAACAAAAATATTTCTTTTCAAATTATTTGTAATGGCAAGCAAATTGCAAACAATCTAAATACCTATCAATAGAAGTATAAATAAATAAATCACAGCATATTTATAAATGGACTACTACACAGCACTAAAAATGGATGAACCAGAATTCAAAAGTTAACTTCAGAAATTGTAGCAAATAAAGCCAATTTTACGTAGATAATATACTAGGAAATTTTTATATAGAGTTTGAAAACATGCAGAGTGGCATATATGCTTATGCATACCTGATTATAAGCTCATAAAAACATTCTGAACAGCAAACTTAGTACAATCATTACCTCTGAGGAAGCAAAGAGGGGAAGGAATGGCATCAGAGAGGGCCTCAGTTGTATCTGTAAAGATTTATGTTGTTTCTTGGGGGTTTTTTTGGTCTTTGTTTTTTGTTTTTTGAGACGGAGTCTCACTCTGTCACCCAGGCTAAAGTGCAGTGGCTCCATCTCGGCTCACTGCGACCTCCGCCTCCCTGGTTCATGTGATTCTCCTGCCTCAGCCTCCTGAGTAGCTGGGATTACAGGCAAGTGCCACCACGCCTGGCTAATTTTTGTATTTTTAGTAGAGACGGGGTTTCACCATGTTGGTCAGGCTGGTCTCGAACTCCTGACCTCGTGATCTACCCGCCTCAGCCTCCCAAAGTGCTGGGATTACAGGCATGAGCCACAGCACCCAACCTTTTTTTTTATTTGAGAGTCTCATTCTGTCACCCAGGCTGGAGTGCAGTGGCACAATCTTGGCACACTGCAACCTCCAACCCCCAGGCAAGCAATTCTCATGCCTCAGTTTCCCGAGTAGCTAGAACTACAGACACAGGCCACCATGCCTGGCTAATTTTTTTGTATTTTTAATAGAGATGGGGTTTCCAGGCTGGTCTTGAACTCCTGACCTCAAGCAATCTGCCTGCCTTGGCCTCCCAAAGTGCTGGGATTACAGGAGTGAGCCACCGCACCTGGCCTATAAAGAATTATGTTTCTCTAAAAATAATCCAAAGTATAAAAAATGTTTCGCTTTGATAGACTTGGATGGTGGCTATATAAGAGTCATTGTACTATTCACTGAAATTGTCTATATTTTTTAAATATTTCATAATTACACATATTTGAGTAATAAACCGGAGCCAAAATGGAAACTCCAAAATGTCAGACATGCCCATTCACCATTAAAAGACTCACTTCTACACACCAGCCTCAAAGTATGCATTAAATAAACGAATGCCAAAAGTCCATCATGCACCCTGCACACACCTAGTGAGAGGGCAGGGGAATTCTACCATTAGACAAGGCAGCCATTTTTCTTCTCTTCATCAAGGACTGCTTTGTACTCATCCTAGTCACCCAGCATCTCTTTTTGTGGGATCCTTCAAATTAGTTTATTTCACTTATTATTAGAATTTATCCTTCCAAAACAGGTTATCAAGTAGCATCTAATAAAATTATAGCAATAATCAATAGAAATAAAATTAAAATGTGTGAGTTCAGGTTATCCTAGTAGCTATAACAAATAAATCTTGGCCTTGAAATCTTAGTGCTTTAGTGGCTTAGCACCAAAAAAAGTTTATTTATCACTCACCCACCGGTCCATCTCTGTGTTCCTGGTGGAGCAGCTCTCCTCCAAGCAGTGATTCGGAGATGCAGACTCCTTTCATCTTTGGCATAAGTTTCCAATGTTGCTGGGATTTTTTGCATCAAACTACTTGAGGGGAAAGAGCATGAATAATTGCCCAAGGGTGATTTTTATGAGCCAGGCTTACAAATAGCATTTACCCATCTGCTCTCATATTTGCCATAACTCAGTCACATGGCCACATACAAGTGCAAGGGAGGATGGGAGCCTTACTACAGCCTAGGGAGAAAAGAGAATGAGTGGTGACCATCCAGAATTTTCTGCCACCAACAAAAACCATGTTGCAAAGTGAGAGACAATACTGTACCAGAATACCTAGGTGAATGGTGATATGGTTTAGCTCTGTGTCCCCACTCAAATCTCACCTTGAATTGTAATACTCATAATCCCACGTGTCAAGGGCAGGACCAGGTGGAGGTAATGGAATCATGGCGGCAGTTTTCCCCATGCTGTTCTCATGATAATGAGTGAGTCTCACAAGATCTGATGGTTTTATAAGCATCTGGCATTTCCCCTGCTGGCACTCATTATCTCCTTCCTGCCACCCTGTGAAGAGGTGCCTTCCACCATGACTGTAAGTTTCCTGAGGCCTCCCCAGCAATGCTGAACTGTGAGTCAATTAAATCTCTTTCCTTTATAAATTACCAGTGTCATATTTCTTCATAGCAGTGTAAAAGTGGACTAATACGAATATTAGCAAATGACTGAACTAAGAAACCAGCAAAAACAGATTTAATTACTTGGTTACTTTTTGTTTTAGTCATGGTTCTCCAGAGAACAGAACCAGTAGGATGTATATACATATAAAAAGAGGTTCATTATAGGGAATTGATGCACCTAAGTCTACAGACTGGCAAGTCCAAAACCTGCAGGGTAAACCAGCAGACTGGAGACCCTGAGAGCCAATGGTCCAGCTCAAGTCCGAAGGTAGCCTGCTATAGAACCAGGAAGATCCAATGTTACAGGTGAAGTCCAAAGGCAGTCTTCAAGAGAATTCTCTCTTCTCAGAGAAGGTCAGATATTTTGTCTATTTAAACCTTCAAGAGATTGAATGACACCCGTGCACATTATGGAGGACAAGCTGCTCTAGTCAATGTCCACGAATTGAAATGTCTCATCCAAAATACCCTTGCAGAAACACCAAGAATAATGTGTGACCGAATATCTGGATACCTCGTGACCCAGCAATATTGACAAGTGAAATTAGCCATCACAATTTTATTCTGCATGTTTCTGATAGGATTACATGATAGTTAAAGATCATGGTTAAGAGCAGGGCTTTGGAAGCAGCGGAACTGAGTTTGAATTCTTGCCCTACTTCCTATTTGAGAAGTGACTTCAAATCTATCTAAGCTTCAGTTTTCTCATCTTTAAAAGGGGGATAATAATAGGCTGTTGTGAGGATTTAATAAAATCATGTATGTAACACTCTCAGCACAGGTTCTGTCCCATAGTAGATGTCGGTAAAAGAGAGTTGTTTTATTCATATTGCTGGATATATCTGACACTATTCCCTAGGTGTAATATATATAGAAATACATGCTTTTGGCTGAAAAAGCTAAGTGAGATGATCAAATCACTTTGGTGCAAAAACCAGCAGTGTGGATGGAAAGGGTATGCCTGTTCTTTCTCTCAGGAAATCCACAGGGTTGGGCACAGGGCCTCAGGTTTTCATTTGGACACCCCAGCAGCCCCTCAATACAGGCTGTTCACAAAAGCCCCAATACAGTCACCGTGACAGTCCAGGTGTGAACCCTGACTCCCTACACATAAGCCATGGTGTCCCTCTAGCCTTGTTCCTTCATTGTATCAGCAATCTACTGCCATGATAATGCCGCATAACAAATTATTCCAGAATTCAGTAGCTTGAAACAATAAGCATTGATTATTGCTCCCAAGTCTATAGGTTGGTTGGAAAGTTCTACTGATCTGGACCAGGCTAGGCTTGTCTTGGCTGAGCTCACCCTTGTCTCCCTGGTCAGCTGGCAGGTTGCTGGGAGCTCATTGGTTTAGGATGACCTCACTCACATGTCAATAGATTACTGTTGGCTGGGGTGTCAAGCACGACAGGTTATGTGTCTTTCATCATCCAATAGGCTAGCCCGGGCTTGCTCACATGGAGCCTAGAGAGGGTAGCAAGAGAAAGCAGAAAAGCCACAAGGTCTCCTGAGGCCCAGACTCATCACTTCTACCACATTCTTTCAGTCAAAATAAATGACAAGAGAAGTCCAGATTCAAAGGCCCAGGGTTGTGAGAAGGCTTGGTGTTAGCAACAATCGTAAGAAACCTCTATTTATGGCTGATTGCTAATTAGTGTTGCCTAATTTAGCAATGAAATGTTTCTTCCCATGTGTTCCTCTGGAAAGCCCATGGCATTCCTCTCCCCTGCTTAAGGGCCAAAATTAAAGATACAGAAGACTTAATATCTTTACTTTGTTCAAGCTGGTTCACATGCACTTGTCCTCCAGCCTTTGGTGAACTGTTTTAGGACAGGGACAGGTTTAACACAAGGGCCGACCTCTGCAGTGACACTGGGTGTACATATCTGGGTACATGATATGCAGATTTCATTCTTGTTCCAAAGAGAATTTTGAGGGATGAAATATGTAGCCTTTATGGAGGTAGGATTTACTTTGATTCATACAGAGAAAGAAAATGTGTGTACGTGTGTGTGTGTGTGTGTGTGTGTGTGTGTGTGTTTTCAATCCTTGCATGTGATATTTTTTAAGGGCTGCTGCGATAGCTTTGCTTGCCCCAAGAGGATGTCCCAGACAGCACTAGTTGATGCTGCAGAAATGGAAAATTCCTAGGGATATGTAGCCAATGAACCCCTTCACCCACATTTCCTGATTGTTTACCGCAGTTTGAACAGTGAGTGGAAAGACCTTGTGCATTCCGCAGGCCATACTCGCACTGTCCCAGCAGACCTGGGAATGTGCCCATTTGATTCAGTAACTGTTCCACCCACCATTAAAATGGACTTTTCTAGCTAGGCGCAGTGGCTCACAGCTGTAATCCCAGCAATTTGGGAGGCTTAGGTGGGAGGATCGCTTGACCAGGAGTTTGAGACCAGCCTGGGCAACATGGGAAACCCCCTTCTCTACAAAAACTACAAAAAATTAGCCAGGTGTGGTGCACACACCTGTGGTCCCAGCTACTCAAGAGGCTGAGGCAGGAGAATCACTTGAGCCTGGGAAGTCGAAGCTGCAGTGAGCCAAGATTGCACCACCGCACTCCAGCATAGGTGACCAAGGAGACCCAGATTCAAAAAAAATAAATGAATAAATAAATATAAATAACGTGAACTTTTCATGGTTGGATCTGGTAGTTCCAGATGATTTATACCACTGGAATCTTTTGCATCTTGAATGCTGCTTAGGTCTGAAAACACAGCCTTCTGAGTGACTCAGTTTATACTTGTTTCAGTTCACCATTGTGGCTTTTACAAACCACCCCAAGATGGGGCACTTTACAGAAAACTAAAAGACAGGTAGATAATGGTTTGCTCAGCTCTTTAAGTTTTCACAGAGCTTTAACACAAGGGCCAACCTCTTCAGTGACACAGGGTTTACTTGTATATGATATACAGATTTCATCCTTGTTCCAAAGAGAATTTTGAGCCCATGACAGATGTAGTCAAATTCTTTTCACTGCGTTATCTAATGTGTCTTTATATTTTTCCAAAGCCATGGGACCCGATGTGCAGGAGAAGTTTCTGCTGCCGCCAACAACAATATCTGTGGGGTCGGAGTAGCATACAACTCCAAGGTTGCAGGTAAGCCAGCCCTGCCAAACAGCAGGCCCCCACTAGGTATCACACTGATCTCAAGGCTGACCATGGCCCTGATCTCAAGGCTGACCGTGGCCCAGCAAAAAATCCCACTAGTGCAGAAAAGCTAGGATCCACAGATTTGGCACAAGTGGAAAAAATTTTTTTCTTTTAACCTGCATAGCAATATCACACAGGTTTAAATTTTTAACTTAAGCATAATATAAATTCAAAGAAGTTAATGAATCTTAAGTACATAGCTCAGTGACTTTCCCCAAACTGGCCATACCCATATAGTGATCAGGAAACAAAATGTAACCAGCACCACAAAGCCCTTTATGACCCCTTCCAGTTACTACTCAGACACCCAAGAATAGCCATGATCTTGTTTTCTAACAGCAAAAAAAAAAAAATGGTTATTGCCAGTTTTTGAACTTTATGTAAATAGAATTGTCAGTCACTACTCTTCCGTGTCAGTGTCAATAACATTTTAATGAGACTCAAATATAGACTGTAGAATACAAGGTGGTGTGTATAAATTATTTGTAAACATACTCAGAGCTCTTCAAAATGTTTTGCACAATGGAACTCATCTTTAAAAAGATAAATTCTACCTAGAACCTTTTGCTTACATTTTACTGGGTAGGATATTTAACAATTTCCTCTTTATGGAGCCCTTAGAAATGAGAGTGGCAAGTCCCTGGAAATTTAGAAACCAACATCCCTCCCCTCTCAGAAAAAAAAAAAAAAGAGAGAGAGAGAGAGACAGACAGAGACAGAGACTGAGAGATTCATAAGCTTTCAACGAGATGTCTGAGAGTGGAGTGGCTCCAGTCTTGTTCCAAGTTTTGCATCAAATTGGTTCTTAATTTATTCAGGCTGAGTCACCCAGCCTTATTTTTCTTTTTTCTTTTTTTTTTTTTTTTTTTTTTTTGTTTACAACTGTCCTGATATTTTCTTCTCCTGGCAATTTAATGGAACCATAAACCTACTTTCTGCTGACACCTCCATTTCCATGGAACTAAATAAAGCAAAAGTAACCTATACAAACCCACTATTAACCTCTTTTCAACACTGTTTGCTAAGAGGCTTGCCTGAACTGGGTGCTGAATGCCACAAAAGAATGTATCTGGAGGTTTCTAAAATGTAAATAGAGGAGGCTTTGCCCCTGAGTTTCAGCTCTCTTTACTTTATGCGCATCCAAAATGCTGGCATTAAAATGTCAGGAGCCATTATGAGCTCGAGGGAAAGAACATCACTTGGTTAATATTTTATAAGCCAGGCTCAGACCTGGGATGGAATCTAAGGGAGGTGGGTTCTCTACTCACAGAACAGAACTAGAAGCAACTGAAAAATTCAAACCTGAATTTCTTATTCACACACCCAAGGTAACTGGTTTTTGGAACAAAGTAAAATGACCACCTGCAAAAGTTAAAAGAGTTAGGGGGAGCTCATAGCTTTCTGGAGGTTCCTGGGAGCTTCTTTTTCCATCTGCTTCTTTTCCTTTTTTCCTCTTCTCTTATTATTTGCCCTCTGAAAACATCTGAAAACTGAGTGCTCATCAAATGTATCTAATTCTCCCGCTGTCTTAGTTTGCTCTTCCTAAAAGCAAAACCTGAGACAAGGATTCCGGGCAAGCAGTTCATGTGCGAGGTTGTCCTGGGAAGCCAGAGTGAGGGAGTCGGGGAAGAAGACAGGAAAGGAATGGAGGCCAACAAAGTGAGTCTCGTGGACAATAGGGGCCCCGTCCTGCAGGTAATTTTCTGAGAGAGTGTGGAGAACTCCCCTCAGAATTGACCCCACGAAAGTGAGGAGGCTGTGGCGTTAATCTGCCACTTCCCATCGTTCATTGTTTGGGGGTGCCCTTGGGCCTGCCCAGTCTGCCCAGCTCGCTTGAACTGAGTGGAGCTCCTTGGGCAAAAAGCCAGGGAGCAGGCCAGAGGACCTGGCAGGTGCAGCAGCCTCTGCCTCGCCTGCTGAATGCAGCCTGACACCTCAAAGACGCGACTGGGCTTCTGTGAGGACAGCTGGGGGGCATCGCAGCAACGCTTTGAGCTTCCAGAAACCAAGAACAGCCACCCAAAGATTTTGAGCAAGGGAGCCTCCTTTCTTTCTTGTCCCACTCCCTTAGCCCCAGCTTGGCTCCCCTGTGACCACGTACGCTGGTTCTAACTACAAGGGCTGCGAGGCAACAGTCCCACGCCTGTGCCTTAGGGTACCCAGTGTCCTCTGGCTCCCTGAGGGGTCAACATGAATTCTTGAGGAAGCACTGGAGAATTACTCATGGATTGCAAAAACAGCAGAGTTTATCTTACAAATTTAAGGAAAACATTTTATTCAGCCTGGCTGGCAATTCCAAAAGTTGGCTGGTTTTTAATTATTTGCTAAAAATGAGTCAAACCCTCCAGAGAATCTTTCCATTCGGGAGTTTTCTGGGCTAAGGCGGTCTAAAGCGTCACCTGGTGGCCAACTAGGATCGTTGCTGGTCTCAAAGTCGAGGTGTACGTTCATTTACAGGTTAGGGGGGCGCCCCTGTGATGTCTGAGGTCCTTCCCCAGCACCCGTCCACGCTGTCTCCAGAAAAAGCCCAAAGTTAAAATGCGGTTGAGTCTTAATCCAGGAATTCAAAAAAGAAGAGGGGAGATGAGATTGTAAATTGAGTCCTCTGAACAGAAAAAAGCGTCGAGCATCTCTGCGTCTGCCTGAATTCCTCTTCTGTTCATAAATTTTTCTCACTTTTCCATCAAGGCTCCTGTCTTTTTCTTGTTGATTTTTAGGCATTCTTGGCGTGTCCCAGAGGTTAGCCCATAACCCATTTTAATCCGTGCAAAGATCTTCTCCTTCATTTCTCTTCGCGTCTGTCTTCATTTCAAACTATGTGACATATAGACCCACACATACGGGGTGTCCCAAAAGTCATCCTACAGTCTTCAAGCTTTAATAACCTCAGAAACATTATTCTAAAGTTTATTTACATTTCCATTTTCACTGACCTAATTGTATAAATTTTGAAGAAAAATATTACATGTTTTATTTTGAAAATGCCTTCATTCGAGTAATTCTCTTTTTAAAAAGGACTCCATTCTTTCCTTCTTTCTTTTTTCATTTTAATTTTTAAGGAAATGACAACTTCAATCAAAAAGATTGAGTCAAACATTAAAATTAAATGTGTTACTCAAAATCCACAAAACCAAGCAAATGTACCACAAACATAATGACCTTCCAAATGATGGTTCTTGCAAATTTGTCAAATGTATATTTCTGAAACTGTTAAAGCTCGAGACTGTATCAAGGAGTCATAACACTGTCTCCTGCCTTCAGGCCTTTTGTGTGGTCAGTAGTCACTGTGGGCACCTTCCTGTTGCAGGCGATGGAAGCTGGCAGACAGGTTTCCTGCCCCAGGTAGCTCAGTCTAGGAGGAAACAAAGACAGGGAGCAAATAACAAAATATAAGATAACAACTCATGCAAGAGGACAGAGAGTAACCAGGGCTCAGGAACAAGAGGAGCCTGAGGGTGGGGCTCCGCAATTCCTCACTGTTCTGGGTTTCTGCAGACTCTCAGAGCAACCCCAAGATGGTCCAGGCCAGGTGGGTTTGGTCCTACTTGCCTTCCTTTTTAAACCAAAGTATACAGATTTACACACTGGGCTTCGGGATGAGATCACCTTTGATTGGAGATTTTGAAAAGTATTTTAAAACCACACAGTTGACCACGGTGAAAATGCCCTGAAATTTCTCGACCAGCTATGAATTGCTTTTGTATATTATTATCATTATTATTCTTGGCCAATGAATCTCATAACACTGCAGATAAACTTATATTTTGTCTGAGCTTTTCAATAAACAGGTAAAATCACTGTAAGCACAATGACTAATACGAGTTTTCAGAACCTAAAACCTAGGTGAGCATGAACTTCCTCCTTAGCCTCCAGAGCAAATATTCACGAGCACAAAAAGTGGCATTGATGGGCACCGAAGTTTGTGGGCAGATGTAACATTTACTGGAGGCAGGGACAGGCACAACTTGTGCAACAGGAGCAGAGGCAGAGAGGATGTAGCTCGAATCCGCTGGGCATGCAGCCCCCAGGGCACCAAGGCTAGCCACAGTGCACACTGCACGGGTAGACGGGGAAGGCTGTAAATGAATGGAAGAGACCCACAGAGTCATCTCTACTCATTAATGTGCTGTGCAGGCCTGCCTGGGGTCAGAGAGAAACACTTGATATGTGCCTGTGTCTGTCCTTGCCCATCAAATACACACATCAGCATTGTTAGGGATGTGAAGACACTGACTCCTAACTCCTTTGATTTCTCTCTCTCCCTCTCTCTCTCTCTCCCCCTCTCTCTCTCTCCCCCTCTCTCTCTCTCCCCCCTCTCTCTCTCTCCCTCTCTCTCTCCCTCCCTCCCTCTCTTCCTCTCCTCCTCCCCCTTCCTTGCTCTCTCCCTCTCCTCTCTCTCCCTCCCTTCCTCCCTTCCTCCCTTCCTCCTCCTCCCCCTTCTTACTTCTCTCTCTTTCCTCTCTTTCCCTCTCTCTCTACCTTCTCTCTCTCCTGCACTCTCCCTTTCCTCTCTCTTTCTCTGTCCTCTCCTTCTCTCTCTCTCTCACTCTCTCCTTCTCCTCTTTCTCTCTACCTGTTCTCCCTCTGCCTCTCTCTCTCCCATTCTCTCTGTCTCTCTCCCTCTGCCTACCCTCTCTCTCTCTCCCAGTCTCTCTGCCTCTCTCCCTCCTTCTCTCATTCTCTCCCTCTCTCTCACTTGGTCTACTCTCTGTCTTCACCCCACATTCCCCTGTAGCTCCTAGAGCATCCAGGGGCAGAGGAGAGGCCTTCCCTAAAAACCCTAGGGTCACTCTGAGCCGCTGTCTTGGCTGCTAATGGTGCAGTTGCTTGCAAAATTAATACTGTATCTCATTCAATTAATGCATGCCTCATTCCTCTTGAGCTTAACAAGATTAAAAGAATGTCGGGCGCCTGGTCCCTGAATATGAATGAGAGACTTGCTCTCAGCTGTGGCCACCCTATAATGTTAAAACAGTCAGAAGATTAATACACATCCACTCTGAGGTTCTTGTGCAGCACAGAGGGAGCCCATGAAGGTGATAAGAGCTGCAAAGAGGAAGAGGGTTCAAGGCACAGCTGGAAGTGCCATGCGCCAGCCCTGGCAAAATCCAGGGCTGCCATTGGTTGGTTTGTGGGGCAGCGGTGGTCTGCTTTGGTCAGGGTTGAATTTCTCTCACCTTCCAGTTGCGGTGGGCCATTCAGTCCTGGTCATCTGGGCACGAGGCAAGTTCAAGAGCATCTGAGCAAGTGAATGCCAGCCTCTCTCTGTTTATTTCCCACCCACAGAGTGGGTGTGACTTTGCATAAGAAGAAGCTGCACTGACCAGTTTATTCTGTGGCTTATTGGTCACCTGCATTAAATAAAGTTTTTAAATAAATAAAAATATAGGTGGACCAAAAGCAAAATACAGAGTCTTAAATTTCCTATCTCCTTATAAAATGAACCATAAAATTTAACATCTGGAAAGTTCAAGCCAAAGACTAGGCTTATTCTAGATAAGCTTCCCCCAGGAGAAAGAATGCTAACTGATACCTGGATGTTTGTTGGCAAAAATTGTGATTACCCTTATGGGTTAATAGTAGAAGATGGATGAGTAGAGCCTGTTATTCATTCTTCTGGACCTGTTATTTCTGTTGGGGAGGAAATCAACTAAATAAGGCAATAATGCCAGATATTTATTCACCAAATATTTGTCAAGCTTAAAATAAATACCAAGCATCATGTTGATCCTCAAGGACACGGAAGTGAACAAAGTAGACACATGCCCTATACTCAAAGAGCGTGCCATCTGATGGTGTATGAAACACTCAAATAAGCAGTTGTGATAGAAGGTTAAAGGTACACAAGAAGAGGGCTACGAGCACTGAAGAGGAAAGTGAGGTCCTCGAGTCTCCTGGGGCCTGAAAGTAGTAGACCCTCAGGAAAGAAAGCAATTTCATGTCCATTTCAGGTGCCTGGCAAGAACCTGGGTGGCTTGTAATTCAATTGACCTGCTCGCCATGTTAGAGAGTGAGGCTTGTGAAATAGTGTTCTTGAGGCACAACATCCTTTGGCCACCGGGGACAAGGAAGGAGTTTTGGGGCCCAGGTTTTGACTGTGCATGGCCCAACGCCTTCATTCCATAATTGCAGTGGGTGAAGATTTAAGTCAGCTTCACTAGCACTCTAAGCTCCTTGCCACAGAATCGTGAACCCACTGACCCATCCAGATGACAAAGCCTGGAGAAAGGCATATGACCCCATCAGCGAAGTTTTGAGGGTAGTGATGGAGAGATATCACGTCCATCCCAGTGGCGGCTGCTGAGTTCCCCCAGAGTGGGCTTTTGTGGATGACCACAGGGGGACTGGAAGCCTGGGAGCACCAGCTCTGCGGGTGCAGCGCAGGCACCTTCACCCTATGCCCCTGTGTCTTAGGCTTGTGTGCCCCACACTACCCTGGACTGCAGGACTTTGCTTCTTCCCAACATCCTGCAAGAAATCACTCCCATGAGGCATCAGAGAGGAACACAAACTTTACAGCGATGCTCTAGGGAAGAAAGGAGAGGGGCCCGACTGACACAGAATTACTAATACAGTTTAGAACAGCCATCTCAGCCTTTCTGTCCTCTCCAAAGTCCCTCCCAGCTACAGTGCAAATGGGAGTTCCTCTTTCCTTATCCCACCCGCTCCTGCACTGCCCCTGCCCCTCTCTCTGTCCCCTGCCCTCTGCCCTCTGCCTGTTGGAATTTATTCTCAAATACCAAGTATCTATTGCCTCCTCTATCTATCATATGTAGTAGCTTTATTTCTCCCCTAAAACTTGGCTGCAGCCAACACCCAGTTCTCTGAGGTCGAGCTTCTACTTTGAAACGAGCTTATCAAAGAATCACTTCAGCAAAGGTGATCTCTCCCATTAGGAATTCTAGTAAGGTTTGCTAGAGGAGTAAACTTGTCTTTAAATCGTTACATCAGCAAAGACGTGGGTGGGACGCAGAAGGGAGCCAGTAGGACCGTCTGTGCCTTCTTCGTGATCCTTGGACTGCACAGTGTCCCCAGAGCACCTGAGATCTCCAACCCTTCCAAGCACCCAGGGCCCAAGCCCTCCTCCACCTCCTTGTCTCCTGTGAACTGGGGAACCCAAACCTGGTGTCCTCTGCTCAACGTGTCCACAGGCATCCGGATGCTGGACCAGCCGTTCATGACGGACATCATCGAGGCCTCCTCCATCAGCCACATGCCGCAGCTGATCGACATCTACAGCGCTAGCTGGGGCCCCACAGACAACGGCAAGACAGTGGATGGGCCCCGGGAGCTCACGCTGCAGGCCATGGCCGATGGTGTGAACAAGGTAAGAGGGCCGGTCCCCTACGCCCTGGCCACTCACAAGGTGGGACACAGTGGGTGGAGGGGTGGAGGCAACTGGGTAAACCATTGTCACCCTGTGTGTGAGTCCAGGTCCTGCAGGAGTCAGACAGTACAGGGGCTTAGCCATGCAGGAGGCTGACTATAGGAAGGCCTGTGAAGGATAAGGAGAGAAGACAGAAGAGCCTCAGACGTGATGCCTGCCTGGCTCCTGCGAACGACAGTGGGAGGGAAGGGGCTTGGGGAGGGAGGGTCTCAGACAGCAGTCCCCACGCCAAAGCTGCCCATCACGGGCAGAAAGGGGCCTGCACTGGCACCCCCACCACCCGCTCAGTCGTTGGCTGGCAGTAGCACACAGGACATGGGGTCTCGGCAGGACGGGGTGGTAGATCCAGGGGGCAGCAGCCAGGACTGTGACCACGACACTCATGGGGCAGGAGGTCTGAGCACACATTCTCACAGCCGCTCCTCTGAGATTAACCCAGGCTTGGACAGAGCCAAGGAGAAGGAAGTCAGGCAGAGCCTTCAAAGGGATGAGATGGAGGTCAGTGCTGCAAAGGGAGGGGAAGGGGGCCCCTTCTCTGAGGTGCTGGGGCTGGAGCCACCCCAAAGGAGACACAAACCCAGGTTCAGGGACCAGAGGGTTTCTGGGCTCCAGTCTCTCAGGAAGTGACTTCACCTCGCCTGTCAAATGGTGATAATGAGGGGTCACAGAGTCACTGTGATGTGTAAATGAGAAAGATGCAAGCGCTCGTCACTGAGAAGTGCCTGTAAAGGGTCAGCATTTGTCCCAGTCTCGACTGTCACTTAAGCAACACCCCAAAACTTCATAGCACAGAACACAACTCCTTTACTACGCTTGGGATGCTGTGGGTCAGGAATTTGAGCCAGGCACAATGGGGATGGCTCATCTCTCCTACACAATCCCTGGGGCCTCAGCTGATAGATTTGTTACTTGAGCATCCATTACCAAACTGTTGTGTCTTCACAAGCTGTTCCGATGCACCCATCTACTTGCCATGCGTGGCACAGCTCCCACCTCTCGGCATACACAGTCTTCTCAGGCCTGTCCTCGCTGCCAGGCCAGCAGTGGTCCCCTCCCTGTGCTCCCAGAGGACTCTGTAATCAGCCTGGACGTGGGACTCACACCGCAAGGTCACTGCCGTGTGTGGAGTAAGTGGTCTGGTGCTAAGTGAGGGAAAGGACAGTGCCTGAGATTTTGTGTGTGGCTTTTGGAACTCCATTTGAGGAATGTTTTTAAATTTGCTTCTTAGATTTTGGTGAATTTCAAATAGATGAAATGGCTATAGAAACCAGCACTATTATAAATAAATTATAGAATGCATCCGTTCCACATACACATTTAAATTATGTACAGTCTGTTTACGGAAAATGCACAAACTCATTACTTATACATTGATAACACTAAAATAAGTGAATGTACAGAACACTATATGTTTAATGCAGGCATAAAAAAGAGAATATTGAAGAAAATAAGAGTGAGCAATTGAAGGCTGCTTTTCCATACATTTCCTGAGGTCAGAAAATATGTGTTTTCCTGCCCAGACCATCCTCGGGAACTAGCCCGGGGCTTAAGAACATAGTGGATGAGCTGTTCAGGGGGCAGATACGGAATTAATGCAGACACAAAATGTCATGGTTGAAAGGCTGAAAGTCCATCGAAATCTATGACTACAGTGGATGCCATTGGTGCCCACCAAGATCCCCTTCACCAGGCAGGCCTGGGGGCCGCCCCAGCTGCTAGGAGTGTTGGCTGCTGATGGCTCACAGCGGCCCCTCTCATCAAGCATTGCCCCGACAGGTGGAATCTTTCTCCCAGAAAGTTATGCCCCCCTACACCCAGGGCACAACAGATGGCTAAGGGAGGAGCCTGCTTGCCTCCAACAGGGAGGAATCTTCAATCTAATTTATGCTCCAGAGCCCCCTGTGGGCCAGGCCAAAGGTAGGCTTTACTCAAGACTGCATAGCTTTGGAGTTCCTTCCCCTCTGTATTTTACTTCACTCCCTTGCTCACAGATTCCTCCTGAGAGCCCTCCTTCGATGAGTCTGGGCAGCTGAATCTCTGTCTCAGGCTCTGCTTCTAAGGAACACCTCCCACAAACATCGCCTCAAAATTTACCTCATTAGGTTTCCCTTTTTCCTTTGGCTGCCAGGAAGCTTAGAACTAAGTGTATGCCTATTACGATTGGTTTTTTTGTTTGTTTGAGACAGAGTCTCGCTCTGTCGCCCAGGCTGGAGTGCAGTGGCCAGATCTCAGCTCGCTGCAAGCTCTGCCTCCCGGGTTTACCCATTCTCCTGCCCCAGCCTCCCGAGTAGCTGGGACTACAGGGGCCCACCACCTCGCCCGGCTAGTTTTTTGTATCTTTTTAGTAGAGATGGGGTTTCACCATATTAGCCAGGATGGTCTCCATCTCCTGACCTCGTGATCCGCTCGTCTCGGCCTCCCAAAGTGCTGGAATTACAGGCTTGAGCCACCGCACCCAGCCACTATTGGTTCTTTAGACTAGGTTTTCTTTCTTCTACCTTCTTCTTCTTTTTTTTTTTTTTTTTTTTTTTTTTGAAATAGGGTCTCACTGCATCACCCAGGCTGGAGTGCAGTCGTACAATCTCAGCTCACTGCAGCCTCAACCTCCTGGGCTCCAGTGATTCTCCTGCCTCAGCCTCTAGAGTGGCTGGGACTACAGGTGCATGATACCATGCTCAGCTAAATTTTTATAGACATGTTTCACCATGTTGTCCAGGCTGGTTTGAAACTCCAGGACTCAAGAGATCCTCCCACCTCGGCCTCCCAAGGTGGGATTACAAGCGTACACCACCGCACCCGGCCTCTTCCACACCATTTTTCTCCACCTCTTCACCATTCACAGCCTCCAAAATCATCCCTTAGCTTCTGTCCTTGTGTCTGTGTTTGTATTCCTAGTAAGTCTGAGCCTCTGAATGCTAGGCAATGTAAAATTTGTAAAAGAATTGATGAAATGAGCTCAGTCTGATTAGATTATATTTAGCCATGAGAAATCTAACTTTGGATCCTTACTAAATTGTTACTTGCTTACACACATTCCTAGTCTTACCAGACTAAAGCATCTCACTGGACAAAAACTGGCAAGTTCACATGTAACTTCCCCAGAGTCTCAGTCCTAAACAATAGTAAACAATATTTCAGACCAAGTGGAACCCTTCAGCACAGTGGGTGGCCAACTTTGGCACACAGGCTGGATTTAACCCCCAGACTGGCTTTGCAAAGACAATTTCCTTGGGACACAGCCAGGCCCTTCCAACCACAGCTGTCACAGGCCCCATGGGAAGGAAGCACATAGGGTACCAAATGAAGGCACTCATCTCTCAGAATCAGGCTTTTCTGGCTGCAGGTCAACATCTCTGTCTTCACTGGAGAGCCAACACTGCACAACAGCAGGTCCGTCCTGTTGCAGGGATATTTCAGCAGGTGGAGAACTCCTCTTGACAGTGGAGAGACCTGAGTTTTAACCTCAGTCCTGCCCCCCCATTGGCTGGGGAACTTCAGACTAGTCAGTGTCTCCATTCCTCACTTTCTGCAAAATGGTCTGAGTCAGTGCTTCTCAAAGTGTGGCCACGGCCCACCTGGGAGAGTGAAAAATGCAAAACCTCAGCACCTCCTCCCCTCCCACGGATGCCGCATTTTAACAAGATCCCATTAAAGTTTGCGAGGTGTTGCTCTACTATCTTGAGGATCCAAATCATCTAACCCTGCGATCCTAAGACCCCAACATATGGTTTCTTAAAACCCACAATGAATAGAAAAGGGCAGCAGAGGTGACTCGTTTCCAGAAAGGAACAACCCTGTATTTCCTCATCAGTACGATGGGTTGGACGGGTGGGCTATGTGGTGACTGAGCCACAAGCCATTTGTCTCTGCGTTGAAGGAACAGAGGCCTAGGTATCCCAACTAAATTGGTTTCTTGTAAGAATGCACCAGGAGGGGCTGGGCGCTGGGCTCATGCCTGTAATCCCAACACTTTGGGGGCCCAAGGCAGGTGGATCACCTGAGGTCAGGAGTTCAAGGCCAGCCTGACCAACATGGTGAAAACCCATCTCTACTAAAGATACAAAAAATTAGCCAGGTGTGGTGGTGGGCAACTGTAATCTCAGCTACTTAAGAGGCTGAGGCAGAAGAATCGCTTGAACCCAGGAGGCAGAGGTTGCAGTGAGCTGAGATTGTGCCATTGCACTCCAGTCTGGGCATCAAGAGTGAAACTCTATCTCAAAAAAAAAAAAAAAAAAAAAAAAAAAAAAAAAAAGAATGTGCTAGGAGGGATCAGGGCAATGAGATCGATTCACACAAGACCTCATAGTGCCTGGGACCAGACAGACATCCTGATCCAAGGTGGCTATAGGATGCCAGTCCCAAGAATGTGTGGAGAGCCACAGGAGGGCTCTGCGGTCACGGGGCTAGTCCACACTCACCCCGTCTGTTTCTCCCCAGCTTCACGGCTCCCGCTCTCCAACCCACCCTTCCTCTTCCTGGAGGCTTATGCTTAGAGATGTTTCCAATTGGACACCACCCCATTGGCACCCTTGCTTGTTACAACCTGTCAGTCTCTGCTCCAGCTGCCACTTGCCCTCGATGCTTTCAGGGAAACTTTGGTTCAAAATTAGGGGAAACACCCCAAGATGAGGCTCCAAAGCCAAGAAATGTGGTTCTGTTGGGAAGGTTCAGAACTTGCAGGGTCAGAGGCCAATCAGAAGGTTTCTAACAAAATCCCTTTCTTTCTTCTCTGAGGACATCAAAGGGTAGTTGTCTATATTCACAGTCTTCTTAGGCATCTGATGGAGCAGTTTCTTCTGAGCTGCCGAATGATTTCAAAGTCTGAACAGAAATATAAGACTGTACGCACCTGTATTAATCCATTTTCACACTGTTGGTAAAGACATACCTAAGACTGGGCAATTTACAAAAGAAAGAGGTTTATTGGACTTATGGTTTCACATAGCTGGGGAGACCTCACAATCATGGTGGAAGGTGAAAGGCATGTCTTCCATGGTGGCAGACAAGAGAAGACAGCTTATGTAGGGAAACTCCCCTTTTTAAAACCATCAGATCTCATAAGACTTATTCACTATCAAGAGAACAGCATGGGGAAGACCCACCCCCATGATTCAGTTACCTCCCACTGGGTCCTTCCCACAACATGTGGAAATTCAAGATGAGATTTGGGTGGGGACACAGCCAAACTGTATCAGCACCTTTTCTGTTGTGGGCTCAGTTCTGTCCCCAAATATTCATAAGTTGGGGTCCTAATCCCCAATATCTCATAATGTGACCTCATTTGGAAATAGGGTCATTGCAGATCTAATTAATTAAGAAGAGGTCTTATTGGAGTAGGGTGGGCCCCTAATCCAATATGATTGGTGTCCTTATTTAAAAGATAAAAAAAAAAATAGAACAGGAACATCTGGGCACAGATATGCACACAGGGAGAACAGCATGTGAAGATGAAGGCAGAGGGGGCTAGGGATGCATCTACAAGCCCAGGAAAGCTAGAGATGGCCAACAGCCCACCAGGAGCTGGGAGAGGAATGGGATAGATTCCATCTCCAGAACTTCTAGGAATGGAATAGAATCTATTATGTCTGCAGAACTTCTAGAGATGGATTCTATTCCTAGAAGTTCTGGAGACGGAAATGTCAGCAGAGGTGGCTGACACTTCTGTCTCCAGGACTTCTAGGCAAGAAATCTCTGTTGTTTAAGCCACCCAATTGGTGTTCCTTTGGTTATTACTTTGGTCCTTTGGTTGTGGTCCTTGCCAGCCCTGGCAAACTAATGCACCTTGCAATCTTAGAATGGATGGTCAAAAAAGAGGTTTGCCAGTATGGGAATGACCTGGTCACTGTTCAAGGTCACTTGACGTCACCTGGCCCTCTCCTTTACAGCCAAGAGGGTCAATAGTTTATCCAATTACAATTTTTTCCTTCTAGTTCAGGACCTTGAGAAGTCTCCCTCCCTCCCTTCTCTGGCATAGCTTCCTCGAAGGAATGAGCACGCCAAAATGCTCATGATGCAGTCCTAGGAGAGAAACATGTTTCCAAGCTAGGGACAGTGCCGTGCTGAAAAGCTCCCAATAACATCAAATTGGGAGCTTGAAATTAGACACGGAAATTGACAAACACTAAAAATAAAGTCCTTTTATGCCCCTTCAAAGAGCTGGTTATTAAACATTTAACAGCACACCCCTCGTTAGAGGACTCTTCTGACTTCCCTTAAATCATAGCACTTACATACCTATGTGTTCTCCCTGCAAGTAACAGCCACCCTTGCCTTCATGAGTCTGGAAGTTCCCTTTGGGAAATGGAAAAACAGGAAGAAAAACACCTGAAACCCCAAGGTTTTATGTTTCCTCAAAATGACAAGATTCTCAACCAGAGTCCTAAGTTACCCCAAGACTGTGGAAGACTTTTCTAAGTCAAGGAAAGATCTCACAACTTAAGGAATTCATCACTTTTACAATAAATACAAGGATCCCAGAAACACAACTATGAAATGGAAAACAGAGTCCACGAAATGAACATCATGGTGACAGCAGCTCAATGTCCATTGTTACACTGTTTAGGAAATAGTGAAGATGCTTTATTACAAGGTTATGCCAGTCTGCTGTTGAAATTCAACCCATCTGAAACAGCAACATGAGCCCGGCATTTGAGTGACACAATGTGGTTTACAGAGAATGCCTGACAACAGGATTGGGTGGCACGAAAGTGACGTCCCTACCCTGTTTCAATGCCTGGTCTCCTTAAGGAGCATTTAGGATGAAATTTTTGATGCACAGACAGCCTGTTTCCTTATTGCATTATTCATCTTGTGACTGGAGAGAAATGGTTACACATCCAAGCCCCAGACCAGGTGACAGCAGGTGCCCAAGGGAACACTTGGCAGATTCTCCCTTTCCTCAGTAGACATGGATTTTCACTGAGAGGCACTTTTTTTGACACCTGAGGCCAAAAGAGAGTCAGGCAGGTAGGAGATGTCTGCCCTCTGTCCAGACTGACAGTGCAGATGGTGGCAGTGCTCCACATCCCTGGGTGCCCCTGTCATTTTCCACAGACTTCTGCACTGCTCCACTGCCTCTCAAAGCAGGATATTTCTCTCTCCTCCATCTGTAGTCTCCCTGGCTGCAGGTGAAAAGGCCCTTTCAAGTATGATTGCCCTGCAAGCATGCCGAACCCGCTGAAGCTTAAGAGAAAAATTGTTATGACTGATCTTCAGATGACAGCATGTATATTTTTTAGAAAGTAGACTGAGTATGATGAAAACTACATGATTTCTCATTTGACTTTTCCCCAAGCAATGGGAATAAATTTCCCCAAGCAATGGGAATAAATCTTTCCTTGTTTCAAGGTGACATTTTTTGGACAACACTGTAGCATTTTGGAAGTGAAGGTGCATTGTGCATTAGCGAAGGTTTTCTCCCAGTAACTTCCACTGCCTGCTCTATTCTAAGGGAAAATCCATCTCTGAAAGGCAGTCTTCACATAAACAAAGGAGTCAGAGAACTACCTGTTCCACAAGGCACTTCTTACGTTTGTCTTTCAATTTTATCATCCTGTACATATGTTTTGTTTGACCAACATAGTAATGATTTAAAGGAAGAGAATAAAGAGGAGATGGATAAGAGACTTTTATCGGGGCACACACTGTTTGCCATAGATCCCACTATTCCCAGTTATCTGATACCTGCTTCACACAAACATCACCTACCTGGCTCCTTAGGGATTTGAAGTTTGCACTTCCTACATTTGCTTAATTAATACTTGAGAGAAGCAGTGAGGAGTGGGCAAGAAGGAAATCCTTTTTTTCTTTTGCTTATTTTAATCTTTAGCTTTGTAGTCTATGTGTTGGGTTTACAGTTAAAGCATTTTTCACATTGTATATGGGAAGAGGGTGACAGAGGTGCCTATATTATGAGAGGGTTCAATAATCAACTTCTGTCTTAGTTTTAGATCTCCTAGAAGCAGATCCTGAGGCAAGATTTGGGATCAAGTAGTTTACTGGGGAGGTAAAGAGAATACCAGTGATGAATGGGAGGTGTGGCAGGAAAGAGACAGGACCAGTTAAGGGTATGTTATCCTGCCAGTCATCACTGTCGGCAACTGGAGCTTAATGCCACTGAGAAACTTCAGAAAACCACACTAAAACTTGAGAACACACCCCAAAGGTATCCCACCCTGTGGGAAAGGAGCTGGAATAAAACCCATTGATGAGGTTTGTTCTCAAAAGGTTGTAAATGCCCCAGTGCTTTCAGCCTAAGGACAGATGCACAAAGCAGCCTTCAGCCTCTTGGAAGCCCTTAGACAAAAAGATGCATATGTTGACATTTAGAAACTCCCAGGCACAGGGAACTCTAAAGTCCAAGGCATACGGGCTCACACACAACTCCCAAAGTGCAGCTTAAGCAAAACCTAACCTGAGACAGAGTCATCATTCTCTGGATAGATAAAGCACTAGCAAGGTGATGTGTTTACTGTTCAGGAAAAGGATGTAGCCCTTGCAAAGAGGGAGTTACAAAAACCAGGCATTATAGGACACAGCATCTTATTTTGCTCTGACAACCAGAAGGGGAATTCAGGTGACGCTGGAAGGTCTTAAAAGTGACAACTGATTCATGAACTTCTTTCCACAACCTTGAGGAAATACAGCCACCCAGAGCAACCCTGGCACACCTTTTACTGGCTCTGATGACTACATCCCAACTTCTTCTTAGTTACTCTTTGGAGTTGCTACTGGAGGGGATATTTTAGGAATATTTAAAAACAAGGCTACAGAAATTATCTGAGGTACAGATGAGACAGCGCATTGATTGTTTACTCCCTAAGGGGCTGCAAAGGGCAAAGTACAGATCGCAGGTCTTCTTCCAGTTGGAATGTATGCACGGGGACCACTTACAAGAAAACCACCATCCAGGAAAGCAGGGAACAGAGAGTTGCCTGGGGAGACAGTGATTAATCAGGCATGGGCCAGGGGAGGCCACAGTGCCGCCTGCTGAAATTTAATCAGAGCCGTGGGTCATACACCGTTGCAGGGAGTGCCAGGGCCTCTGGCAGACGATGAATGCCTCCTGCCAAGGAGCTCTCACAAATACTCCGCGAGCCCAGATTTATGCTCTGCAGCCAGATGAAGGTCGCAACTGAGCAGAACTGCTGCAGCGTGGAATCTGCAGCTCAGCCTTGGAAACAGCTGGTGCCGTTACCGTCCCTCCTTTCATTTCTGGGATAAAGAGAACGACGAGAAAAGTCTGGTGGGTTTCGGGTGATCCTTGTGACCAGCCGTCTCGTTTTGCCGGGGACTTCCCTGTTTTTCACATTGAAAAGTCCCACATCTCAGGAAACCCCTCAATCCTGGGCAAGCCAAGACAGTTGGTCACCCACCCTTTGGTGCTACCTGTTGGCCCACCTGGGCCCAGTGAGAAATTCACCCGGGGTTAGAAGTTGATGTGAAAGTAAACTCAGCAGCACCTCTGAAATCAGAAAGATTCATCACTACAATGGCTGGATCCTTTGAGCAGTGAAACAGAGTAACACAGGATTCTGACCTCCAAGGTGGTTACACGAAAACCAGACAACAATTAAAGATGACCACAGGTGCCATCAAATACTGAATCGAGGTGAGGATTTAAATCAGAGGCCAGGGCGACTGCACCGTCCTTAGCTTGGCTCTTCCAGAGAACCTGATACCCTACTCCCACTGAACTACGACAGAACCCACAGGGTCTCTACAGAGTCTGGAACTGACGAGTAAAAGTTCCAAACTAGAAAGGATACTGTCTCCATCACTCCCACTCACAACCGATTGATTAAAATGGTTTATAAGACCTCACCCAACCGCAAAGAGGCCTGGTCATGGGCTCAGACCATGGACACTTTGCAATATTTAGTAAGCAGCAGCAATGACTACCACAATGTGCCTAACCAAACTGTACCTAACCAAAACAGGTAGCTTAAGAGGTAACCAGTTGACCTAGTGAGGACAAACGTGCCAAGGTCAAAGATGTTCATGAATAGTTTGAATAAAATTTTTCATGAACTACGAGTGCAGAAAGGCAATATTCATAAATCAATACATTGTTTCATGTGCAATTTAAAATGTGTTTATTTTAAAATTCATATTTTAATAACAGATTAAAGTAATATAATGGAAAAATGTCTGCAAGTCTAAATCCAACACATAAAAGGAAAAGGAAAAACTGAGTAAATATATATGCATGTAGATAATAAAAATCTAGCTCAGTTTCTTAATACAGGAAGAACTCTTACAAACCAGTAAAAAGAATACTATGAGGCCAGGTGAGGTGTCTCATGCCTGTAATCCCAGCACTTTGGGAGGCCAAGGTGGGCAGATCACTTGAGGTCAGGAGTTCAGGACCAGCCTGGCCAACATGGTGAAACTCCATCGTCTCTACTAAAAATAAAAATAAAAATAAAAATTAGCCGGGCACAGTGCTACATGCCTGCAATCCCAGCTACTCGGGAGGCTGAGGCAGGAGAATATCTTGAAGCCGGGAGACAAAGGCTGCAATGAGTCGAGATCACACTATTGCAGTCCAGCCTGGGACAGAGCTATACTCTGTCTCAAAAAAAAAAAAAAATTCTATGAAAGAAAAAAAAATAGGCAAAGGATATTATCTTTTGGGACTTGGGGCTTTGCTAAATAATAAAGCAAGAATACAAATGAGCAGGAAAAACACAAAAAGATAAATTCAACTTTAGTGAAAAAAATACATAACTCAAAACAATGAGGTACTATTTTTACCCACCAAATTGGCAAAACTATTTTTAAGAAATGACAATTCTAAATTATGGCCCATATGAGCTGAATGTAGAGTTCTCATGCACTGCAGGTAAACATATAAACTGTTAACAAACTTTATCAAGAGCAATAATACGGCAGATGAACCAAGAATCATCATTCATTTTTTTCTCCCAAAATTTCCTCTTTTAGAAACACTGCCTAAGAAAATAAACATACAAAGACATATATAAGATTATGTTCATTTTAAACATAAAGTACTTTTTTAAAAACTAGAGACAACCTTCCATGTACATTCAAGAAGAGGTGTAAATAAATTGCAGAATGGCTGTTTCATAAAACTAACAAAAAATTATGGTGTAGACAAGCATTTAATCACATAAAAATGTTAATTATATAAATTGTGAGAAATGCATTTTAAGCAGGCCAAGAAAGTCCTTCTATTTTTATTATCCCAGTTTCACTTTCAAGCCCGTTCTTATACTTTGCATTTATATGTAAAATTGACAGGAATCCACAAAATATCACCAGTGATTATCTATTCATGTAAGATTATAAAGGATTTTTATTTCCTTCATCTTCTACATTCCAATTATTCTACAATAAATATTATTTTCATAGTAAAAAATACAATAACTTTTTCCAAGGTGTGTTAATGTTGTATTAAGAAATCAAGGTGACTGGAAAATAACAATTACTATAGTTGTTTACAAAAAGATAAGCTCTCCCAGGCTTGCCTCACCAGGGGTCTGCACCCTAAACCCATACCAACCCCGGACCAGGGCCTGTTCTGGTCATTAACCCGGGTCCCTACCCATTGGTTAGGGTGGAGGGACTGACTCACTTTAGCCACAAGTTTCTCAAAGTGGGATTTCCACCTCCTCGAACGTAGGCGATGCACTGGGGACACAGCAAGCCACTGCACCAGTCTCTAGCTGGAATGTCACCTTAGCTGACGGTAAGCAATTTACAACATTATTTTTATATTATGAGCAAAATTAAAAACTTGCTTGAACGTTTCAGAAGTTTCGGGCTTGTGAGAGGCTACTTAAGGCCATGCCCAGCAAGTTCCAACTCACTGCCCTTTACCATTGGGTCAGCAGGATTTCTCAGCCTGAGCATGTGGACATTCTGGGCAAAATACTGTTTTGTCGGTGGTGAGGAGGTTGTCCTTTGCGTATAAGTTTAGTAGTCTCCCTGGCCTTTATCCATTAGATGTTAGTAAAACACACATGGTTGTGACCACCAAAATTGTCTCTATCACTCCACCCTGAAGCAAAAGTCCACACTGCTTGAGAACCAGGGTGGTTAAGTACACTCCATAGTGCCTAGGTGAAAAGTTTCCATTTGGCAAAAACTTTTGAGAAACACTATAATCTCACTAAACTTCAAAAGACTGGCAGAATTCAAAGTGGAGTTGCACCACTCATTTAATTTCACCTAAATGCACTTGCCATTTTTTTTTTTTTCCCCTGTCATCCAGGCTGGAGTGCAGTGGTGTGATTATAGCTCAGTGCAGACTCCAACTCCTCAAACTCCTGGGCTCCCGAGTAGCCAGAACTACAGGCGTGCCCCGCCATGCCAAGCTAATTTTTTATTTTGTACAGAGGGGGGTGAGTGGGGCTCTCGCTACTTTGGCCAGGCTGGTCTCAAACTCGGCCTCAAGCGCTCCTCCTGCCTCAAGCCTCCACTTCCCAGAGCACTGGGATTACAGGCATGAGCCACCAGGCTGGCCTACTTGCCTCAGGCAGCTGACGGCCATTCCACTCACTGAGCATGAGCTGCAGGATTAGCGCTGAGACTCTGCCCCCCAGCAGACAGCCCCGCCCACAGTGCTGGCTCTTGGGTAATGGCCTCCCTTTGTCCTCCAGCTCCAGAGTCACCCTCTAATCCATGGGTGACTTCCCATGTCCCTTTTGGGTTTTAGGCTTTCCTTTAACACCTATTCCCTGCATAAAATTCCCTCTGTTGACCTGCCAAGTGTGGCAATATTTGCCTGGCTGAATCTCAATTGATACATTGTGTATTTATTGGGATAAAGTTACACACACACACACACATATATATACACACACATATATACATATACTTTTTTTTTTTTTTTTTTTGAGACTGAGTTTTACTCTTGTTGCCCAGGCTGCAGTGCAATGGTGCAATCTCAGCTCACCGTAACCTCTGCTTCCTGGGTTCAAGCAATTCTGATTCAGCCTCCCAAGTAGCTGGGATTACAGGCATGCACCACCACACTCAGCTAATTTTGTATTTTTAATAGAGACGAGGTTTCTCCATGTTGGTCAGGCTGGTCTCGAACTCCCGACTTCAGGTGATCCGCCCACCTCGGCCTCCCAAAGTGCTGGTATTACAGGCGTGAGCCACCGTGCCTGGCACATTTATATATTAACATAGGGAAAATTGACATCTCTGTAATCCTGTCTTTCTATTCAAGAACATGGCCAATATCTTTCCATGGGATCAAATCTTCGTCTTCGTCCCTCCTTCTGTAGAGTTCAGAGAGTTTCAAAGCCTTATTTAGTGCTTCCTTAGCTTTTTTTTTCTTAGATTTATTGAATTTCTTCCTAAGTGTTTTATCCTTTGTGTGGCCAGTGTAAATAGTGCTGCCTGTAGGGTGGCTGTGGGGACTGAATAGGATAATATATAAAGTACTTAACAAAGTCCCTGGCATGCAGTAAGTGCTATAGAAATGCTTGCTGTGATAGTCACCCTTCGTTTTCTGCACTTCTTCCTCTAACGGGTTATGGTTTAGATGTGAGCCATAGTTATTCTGTCTCGATTTCTGCCCAGCTCCTGTTCAGGTGAAGCTGAGAGGCAGAAATGGATCAAGCCTTAAGCAGAAGCCCAAGATCTAGGCACTGGCAGGTTCAGTGTCTTGCGAAGGCTCGCTCTCTGCTTCCAAGATGGTGCCTTGTTGCTATGTCCCGTAGAGGGGACAAATGCTGGGTCTTCCCACGGTGGAAGGGCCAAAAGGGGCCTGGCTATTTCCCTGGAGCCCTTTTATAAGGGCAGTAATCCTATTCATGAGGACTGAACTCTCATGACTTAATTACCTCCTAAAGATCCTACCTCTTAAGACTATCACGTTGGGTCTTAGGTTCTAATATATGAATTTGGGGGGGACATATAAGTTCAAACCAAAGTAGGGTGGCATGCCAGCAACAGCCCCATCCCATCACCAGCTCTCGGTCCTCTTATGGAGGTCCCTTCCCCACTCATTTCTACCCCCAGAACTAGGGGTTTTTTTCCTCACTGGCTCATCTTCCCCAGAAGCCAGGGACTCTTTGGTGCTAAAACCCAATCACTAGAAGCAAGGACACAATTATTGTTGCTTCATGTGTCCAATCTAGCTTAAGGAAAACAAAGTTTAGTATTCCTAGAAAACAAAGTATTCTTGTGGGCAAATCTGACGGTTTAAAACAAAATTAACATTTGCTGTTTACTGTTCAGAAACAGGTTGACAGTTGCTCTCTGTGTATCAGTGAGCTGGCTGCATAACAAACTGCCCCAAAACTCAGTAGCTTAAAATAACAATCATTTAATTTTGCTCTTCGGTCTACAGGTCAGCTGGGTTGTTCTGCTGATCTGGACCAGGCTGGGCAAACCTCAGGAGAGAGAGGTAGAGACTGGCTGATAGAGGATGGTCTCCTTCCTGTGTCTGGCAGCTGGCAGCAGGGACAGTGAATTTTACTGGAATACTTGTCTCTTATCAATCAGGAGACTAACCTAGGCTTATCTTCATGGTGCAATGGAGTTCTGGGAGAGATCAGAGAACACAGGAGTTCTTGGGACTGAAACTTGGAACTGACATAGAATCACTTTCCACCACATTCTATTGGCCAAAGCAAGACATAAAGCCAGCTTGGATTCTAGGGATAGGAAATAGACCCCTCCTCTTGATGGATGGGGCTGCAAAGGCATAGTGCACAGGGCATAAATACAGGGAATCATGAATAATTAGGGTCACAATCAATCTACCACACTCCCCACACCAAGAAGAGAATGTTTAGCATCAATTTCCTTCATTTTAGCAAAGGTTGCTTCATCTCACTAGCAGTGAGATGTGAGATGTTACATCTACATGTGGACTGATTCAGGAGAAAGTTCTACAGATGGTTAACCTCACTCACTCATTTATTATGACTCACATCAGTTGCACTTTGCTTTTTTTTGTTGAGATGGGGGTCTCACTGTGTTGCCCAGGCTGGAGTGCAGTGGTGCAATCCTGGCTCACTGCACCTCCCGAGTAGCTGGGATTACAGATGCGCATCACCACGCCCAGTTAATTTTTGTATTTTTGATAGAGACATGGTTTCACCATGTTGGCCAGGCTGGTCTCGAACTCCCAACCTCAGGTGATTCGCCTGCCTTGGCCTCCCAAAGTGCTGAGATTACAGGCATGAGCCACCGTGCCCAGCCGCACTTTTGCTATTTCTTGATACTGAGCCCAAATCTGAGTCTGTTTGAGAGTGTGATCTTCCGCACCAACTGTAGGGATGATCTATGTCCCTTGCGGTCCTGGTTTCTGAGAGCAGTTCCTTGTTTTGGTTGGAGTTTTCTAGCATAGATTTACCAAGATGCTGAGAATAGTTCCCAGCTAGTGGTTGAATAAATATTTGTTCATTTGTCGATTCAATCGATCACAGGCTAATTAATTCTCAGTCCTGTTAGAAGCAATTGAAAATGTCATGTCTGATTGTCAGGGGGCAGAGAGTGCTTGGAGGTAATCCAATCATCTCTCTTCCTTCTGGCTTCTCCACACTTAAACCACTGATTCTGTGTCAGTTTCAAGCATAAGGACCATGGACACCTGGTGACCACACAGCGAGAGACTTTCCCTGACAGTCTCTTTTGTCTTCTCCCTCTAGAGGGTAACCAAGCCACCCTGGGCCAGGCTGTGGAGTGGCTGGAGGTTGCACCCACCCCTTGCCTCCCACACTGTATGGCTGCACGCCTATCCACCCTCCCAGCCCACAGGTGAAAACTAAGCAGCCCCAATCCCCATTGCCTTGGGGTAAGAAAGTGGGAAGCAAGAAGCAAATGGCCCAATCCTGGGTTGTTTAGGTAGAGAGGAGAATACTCAGAAGACAAGGAAATGAAAAGGATTTTTAAGAACCTCTAAGAACATGGTTTGAGGAGAAGAGCCATGCTAACTGTAGGGATTTATGCAAAGCTTGCCATTTAAACTAATCAGCATGTGGCAATAATTATTGTGCATTCTACTGTGTGTTTAAGGTTTTATTCACTGTGTGTTTTACTTGATCATATTAGACTTTCCTCCTACATTTGGAGTTCCCTTGCACAAGTAAAATGTCATATATTATGTGTTTAAAACGATTCTAGTATCCAACTGAATAAAATAGAAAAAGTATATACATATGCACACACGCACATATGTAAGAATTTTGTATATTGTGGAGTAAATGTATGCTTTATATTTATAATGTCTACATATCATATTTAAATTTATATATTGATATATAGCTATTTAAAATAAAAGGTATATATCTTCTATAAATGTTTTGTGGGCCGGGCGCGGTGGTTCACGCCTGTAATCCCAGCACTTTGGGAGGCCGAGGCTGGTAGATCACCAGGTCAGGAGATCGAGACCCATCCTGGCTAACACGGTGAAACCTCCTGTATACTAAAAATACAAAAAATTAGCCGGGCGTGGTGGTGGGCACCTGTAGTCCCAGCTACTGGGGAGGTTGAGGCAGGAAAATGGTGTGAACCCGGGAGGCAGAGCTTGAAGTGAGCTGAGATAGCGCCATTGCAGTCCCGCCTGGGCGAAAGAGCGAGACTCTGTCTCAAAAAAAAAAAGAAAGAAAAAAAATGTTTTGTATAGCTTATGTAGCTAAGAAAAAATATGTGTCCATATACTTGCATTTCACTGAAAAATGTCTGATACATAAGGAGATGTAAGAATGAGATAATAATTACCTCTAGAGAGTTTTTTTTTTCCTTTCCATACAGTTAAACTTTTCATCATGAGCATGTATCACCTTTATAGCTTTTTTAAAAAGCAGTTTATTTGTAAATTTTAAGGCAGTTCTTCCCACTTTTCTTACCTCATTATCCCCAGCTTAAATTGTAAATTCAGTTGACTTTTTAGATTGAGTTCTTCCTGGAAAAAAAAGTTTCCCACGATGCCCTGCCAGAAAGATATGGTGTCCAACCCAGTTTAAAAAGTGCACCCAGTCTTTAGGTTCAGCTGCTGAAGAAGCCCAGTCCCTGGGCTGGAGACCTCCCCTGCCCCCTTGCAGCCCAGGCTGTAGGGTAGCAGCAGCATCTCCCCTGCTCCCCCCAGGGCCGCGGCGGCAAAGGCAGCATCTACGTGTGGGCCTCCGGGGACGGCGGCAGCTATGATGACTGCAACTGCGACGGCTACGCCTCCAGCATGTGGACCATCTCCATCAACTCAGCCATCAACGACGGCAGGACCGCCCTGTACGACGAGAGCTGCTCTTCTACCCTGGCTTCCACCTTCAGCAACGGGAGGAAAAGGAACCCCGAGGCCGGTGTGGTGAGCGCGTCCCCTTCTGTCCTTGTTTCCTTAGGGCCACTGCACCTCTGTGTTACAGTAGGATGCTGGGACACTGACGTGCTCCCCTTCTGTCCCCTCCCTCAGAGCCTGAACTAAGGCTCTGCGGGGAAGACCCCTTTTCTCTATGCCCAGCCCTGCTTTCTAATAAGGCACAGACCTCCCATCTGCAAGCTAGGAGCATGATCAGTGAGGACTCCTTTCCAGATCATTTTCCATAGATTTTCTTGTTTATTGTTTTTGGCTTACAGGTAATGATGAAGTCTGGTTTACCAATCTGTTGCCCCATTCCATCACTTACAAGAATAACTAACTCATTGTAAGAACCAAAGCATCACACTGTAACCTTGTCTGAAACAAGAACCCATCTGTGTATTTATAGTAATTTTAAAAACAACATTCATGGATGGACTTTTCTGGATCCATAAACCCCCTAAAATTGCACATGCATCTGTTATTTGTTCAGGGAAAGACTTGTGATTTTCATCATATTTTAAAATGGAACCATGATTTTTAGGAAAAAAAAAAAAAAGACTAATAATCATAGATTTAGATTGTCACTCTTTTCTGAGCAAAGAAAAAAAAAATCTTCCTTTCTTGGCAACTAGATATAATGGTGAATTTTCCAAGCCCCTGGGATATACATCATGTGTAAAGCATGATAAACCTTTTTGAATCTTTTCCTCTCTGGAGACTTTGCTCACAGATCAGCCTTTTCTCACACCTCCAAACCAAGATTTAGTAGGTGGTTCAGTAGTCATGCATGAGTTATATCCTGACTGGCTGCACCCATCTCCACTGAGGCTTCTTGAGAGAGGAAGACAGGAGCTCAGGACAAAATCATTAGTACCATCCAGTGTTTCAATCCCATACTCCCACTTGGGATCCCGACTTGGCAAGATGGTCATGCCCCTGTGTGAGCCAGGAGAAGCCCTTTACCTGGAAGGGATGCAGACCTTAAAATCCTGTCCTTCCCACGAGCCCTCCTGCATTCCCCGTTGGTCTTGGGGAGGATGAAGAATGTGCCAGCTCCTCCCAAACAGAAGGGGACTTTGACCCCTCTTGTCCTATAAGCTGTATGGACATTAAGGGAGGAGGGCAGCGCAGACAGGGACAGGTGAGGTGACACTTCACTCTCATGCCTGGAAGCTCCACTGCCTACCCCAAAGGCCTCTCAGTGGTGTAACTTCGTCCTCAACCCATATTTATGACTTTTTCTACTTGGGCTGGCTAAAGGCCTTGTGTTTCCTCTAAGTACTATAATTTTGCTCAATAGATGCCCTTAAACCTCCCTGGTAATTTCTTCCTCAAAATAATAGGCTCTCTTGAGGATCCTACAGACAGAGGAAGAATTCCTGTCATTTATACATGATTTTAATGAACACCCTGGCTCTCACAAACATTGAAAATGAGGTTTTTCACTTTGTGAAAGTCCTTTAAAAATCTATTCACCAGTCTCCCCTCTAAATAAGAGTTGTGGAGGTGATACCCACATATTGGGTTGTCTTGACTCAACACGTCTCAGAATCTCTCCGTGAATTTTAGATGTAGAGAAACATTTTTTAACAGCCTGCCCTTCCAGGTAGACTTTAGCTGAGCATGCTGATTCTTCCTCTTTGGGAATGCCCCTCTTTCCCCCATGAAGGAAAAAGAAATGCTAATGACATGGCCTTTGGCCTTTCCAAGGGCCAGTCCTGATGCAACAAAACTAGGGTGGGGGTATTGACATCACTTCCCACTTCATAGTGTTTCTTTTTAGGTTTCAGGAAATAAATCTCTCTCTAGTCTCTGGAATAGCCACAGATATGCTTCTTTGAACAACTCATTTATCTTGTGGACACCGTAACTATAACAGACTATGTGTCCCCTTTTACATGGGCTACTAGGAAGCTCAGATAAAACCTAGGGCAAAAGAGACGCATATGGATGCTAAGCTTATCCTTAGTTTCCTCTTAATCTTCTTGGGAACAAAGCATAGTTTAAATAAAAGGAGTAAGCTGGGTGCAGTGGCTCATGCCTGTAATCCCAGTACTTTGGAAGGCCAAGGCAGGTGGATCACCTGAGGTCAGGAGTTCGAGACCAGCTTGGCCAACATGGCGAAACCCCGTCTCTACTGAAAATACAAAAATTAGCCGGGCGTGGTGGCACGTGCCTGTAATCCCAGCTATTTGGAAGACTGAGGCAGGAGAATCACTTGAACCTGAGAGGCAGAGGTTGCTGTGAGCAGAAATCACGCCACTGCACTCCAGCCTGGGCAACAGAGTGAGTCTGTCTCAATAAATAAATAAATAAAAGGAGTAGATAATCCCCTGCTCCACACTGTGCGGGGGTTCAAAATAGTGTGATTTATTCACTCATTACGCATTATCTTCCCTTCCAGGCAACCACAGATTTGTACGGCAACTGCACTCTGAGGCATTCTGGGACATCTGCAGCTGCCCCCGAGGCAGCTGGCGTGTTTGCACTGGCTCTGGAGGCTAAGTATGTTCATAGCTCTGGGTCCAGGGCCAGCTCTGCAGGGTGGACTAATACATGTCTCTCTGCCCACATGCCAGGTGTCCATGGAGGCAAAAGTGGACATGAGAGGCTATGAATAGTCAGGGCCAACGAACTCTGCTGTGCATTTCTAAGTGGTCCATGTGCCCACCTGCACATGTGTGTGTGCATATACACACACACACATACACACACACCCACCATAAAACCACATTCCCGGGAGCACACAACACCCAGCAGCACATATCAGCAACTTATTCAGATACCCAGTGAGGGCACAGAGATATTTCTTTCTTCACCAGATTTGCCCCTCTATCCTCTCTGCATCCCTGGGTTCTTCTACTCCAGTGATATTCACAATCAGCTACTTGAAGAAAAATCAAATTGCCAAGCTGGTGTTTCAGAACATGTGGCAAACAAGGTAGTCCCACTCAAGATTTGTTAATTGGTGAGGTGGATTCACTTTTTAACACTGAAACAAGATACGCAAATTCACGCAGTGTAGACCAAGGTATGGACTTTCTTGGGAAACCTTCCAAGCTAAAGGTAAGAGGAGACCATCTCCTATGTCCTTACCATCCTATGGAAAGGCCACATAATGCTACTGCTGGACACACTTGGGATTTGAGTAGCAGTGGAGGTACCTGCCCCACCTGCTACTCTGCATTCTTTTAGTGATACCTGAGGCTGGCCTTATGTTCACAGAAGGAACACACGGGCTTCAGACACCACACACGTAGTGTGAGTGTAAGTGCTGGCTGTGTAGGGAATTGTCAGAGAATGCAGTTCCCAGCAACTTCTGAGAAGTTGGATTCAGGCTCCTGGGGAAGGAGAGTAGAGTTGCTAGGCAACCGGAGCTCCCAGCATCAATCTCTAGGCAGCGCTGCTTGTCTCTCTCCACATATGCAGTGCAATTTTTGATTTGCAAAGGAGGCAGGAGTTGGTTCCTAGAATAGAAAGGGGCTTCAAAAGATTACCTAGTTCAACCTTCTACCTTCACAAGAAAAGGCATAATTATCCTCCCTTTGCAGATAAGACCCCAAATTGAGAGTGACTCCTCTCTTTGGACAAGTCTAAACCTTGATTCTTCTAACAAAAGTCAGGTAGAAAATTTGTGATGCCAAGACACTGGTCAAAGCTCAACTATTAGGCACAGAGACCTCTGCCCTATGAAGCACAGAAACCCAAATTTACTCACATCCAATGTACATTTCCTGAAGGTAAAACTGTTCATCTCAGGGCCTCAGTGGGCCCTGGAGCCTGAGTTGGCCTTGCTCACTTCATCTGCAAGGAGACAGTTAGCAGAGCCTACTGCCTGTAGCTGAGCTGCGCAGGGCCAGGGAGCAGGAGTGCTCCAAAAGCAAGAAGGGTTTCTGGTTGCCCTTTCAACCTCAGAGGTCAAGACTTGACTCACAGTCTTCTGGGATTTTTGACAAACAAAATCCTATGCCTATGCCTAGATCCATAGGCATACAAATGGAATACCTAAATAAATCAGAGTGGAGGGGTGTGGCTGCTGGACTCCTAGAGATTCATGGCTCTGCCTTGATTAGTCACCATTCTTTCAGCACATATATCTAGATATCCTACAGAAAAGAATGCAGTCACCATTTAGGCATGCTTTGTTTTGAAGCAATGATCATGAACTTAATGTTCTCTGCTGGCATAAAGAGGAAAAAAGTATAACACCTGGCAGCTTGTGGGTAAGTCCATGACTGGAGTCGTCCTAAAATTCTTCAAAATACCAACTTTCTGCAGTTGGAAGCAGACCCTGAGATGAGATTTTGGTGCAAGTGATTTATTAAGGAAGGGATCCCAGGAAAGACAGTAAAGGAGTAGGGGAAGGAAGTTAGGATGGGGAAAAATCCAAGCAAAGGTTCAACTTCAAAAGTTCTGGCCTCAGTCTAATCCCGAGTGTAAATTAGGCCTCAGAGTTTGTTCTACCTCCAGGCAAGGAAGCTGGACTGTCATATTCTTATATGAGTCAGTCATCGGCTAAGAGCTACCTTGGAGAAGTAAACTCCAAGGCATCTCTAGCTTCAGGCAAAGCGGCTCCAGTAGCCAAAAGTGAAAACCATTGGTCAGGATGAGATACCCCAAGCGACAGCCCAGAGGGATAAGGAAAAGGGCCTCCACAGAGCAGTCCCACAGCTCATCCCTTTCTCTCATCTTGAGATAAGGCTACAGGAAGTCCTCATGCATAACAACAAATTATCTAAATGTATGTCCATCAGGACCTTGAAAGAGAGAGAATAACACTTCCCCCATCACGACTGCAGGGGAGAAAAAGAAAACCACCTCTCTCTCCTAACCAGTTGTCACTTTGTAGTTTAATATCATAATATACTTTTCTGCCCAATGCTTGAAAATGCCTACTTGAGTCACAGGAAATATTGCTCCCATCTCCCAGTGTCACCAATATCAGAGATTTTTCAAAGAATTTTAGTGAGGGATGACTGCCACCTTTGAATATTTAGGTTTCTCTCATATGACCTGGTGCTTTCTCTGTGGTTCTAGAAGGTGAGCTAGGCTCGAGGGGCAGATGTCATAAGGAGATGAATTTTTGACTCCAGAAAATCACCTGGAGTAAAGTGGTCCACATGCTGGACTGGAACAATGATTCCAAAAGTGACTTTCCAGGGGATGGATTTTTAATGTAAACTCTTTAGTTAGTGTAGTATATACAAAGAAATTCATTAGGTGTGGCTCCATGACATTTTAACAAAATGAACAGACCCACATAGCCAGCACCTAAATCAAGAAACAGACTATTTATGTGCCCTGTTGCTCAGCAGAGCAAGAGATGTTGCTGTATATAGTTACAGATCGTTCATTCTCATTGTTGAATATCACTCCATTGTATAAATGAATATTTGGATTGTTTCCATTTGGGGCTACTGTGAGTGATATTGTTAGGAACATTCTTGTATATGTCTTTTGGTGAACATACAGATGCATTTCTGTTGAGTGTCTACTAGGAAGTCAAAACGTTGAGTCATTAATATACATATGTGCAATTCTAGTAGATACCACCAAATAGTTTCCTGAATTGGGTGTACCCATTGACCCTACCTTGAGCAGTATATGAGAATTACAGTTGCTCCACATCCTTGCCAAAATGTGGTATTATTAGTCTTCTACATTTCAGCATTCTTATGGATGTGCAGTGGAGTCACATTGTAGTTTTAATTTGCATTTCCCTCATAGCTAGTGAAATGGAGCACACTGTGGAAAGTTTTTTAAAAAATACATTCCCAAGTCTCATCCAAGCCTCACTGAATACAAATCCCTAGGGATGGGTGGCCCAGGAACCTGACTTTTCAATGCCTGTTCCCCAGGAATACTTAAGCTGCCAGCCTGTCCCTGATCTGTAGACTAGGGTGTGAGGATGACCAATAAGGCAATAGCTCTGTGAATCTGTGACTCTGGGTGCAGAGTGTGGGTAACTGGCTTCTGCCTCTGATTAGGTGTTGCTATTCAGTCAAGACTTAATGTTTCTGCATGAAACAGCAAATCCAAATAATAATATCCAACTAATAACAGACACAAGGGTTTATTTTTCTGTCATGTGAAAGAAAATACAAAGATAAGGAACCCAGGGCTGGTTTAGGGTACTGGGGTACCATTGTGAATCAAGAAATCCAGCTCTTTCTAGCTTTCTGCTCCTTTGCTTTGCCACTTTCATGTTCTCTAGATGTGCTGGAACTCCAGCCATCATGTTTGCATTTCAGGCAGGAAAAGGAGAAGCACAAAGGGCAAAAAAAAATTAAAAATATATAAAAGAGAGAGAGAGAGAAGAGAGAGAAAGAGAAAAAGAAAAAAAGAGATGAAAGAAAGAAAAAGAAAGAAAAAATGAAAGAAAAAAAAGAAAGAAAAGAAAAGAAAAAGAAAATACAATAAGAAAAGAAAAGAAAAAAGAAAAAAGAAAGAAACCAGCTGAGTCAGCCATGTTGAAGGGCTTTTCCAAGGAGCCCCACCCAGTGGCTTCTGCTTATTTCTCACTGGCTAGAGCTGTCACATGACCAACCCCACACTTCAGGGGAGGCTGGGAAATGTAGTTTTATAGCTGAATGCAGTGCTGTTCTGAATAAAATTGAAGTTTTCTTAATAAGGAAGGAGAAAAGATAGATATGGAGGGAAAGACAACTGCTAATGTCTTCTGACATCTAAGTGGACAATCACTCATCTTCTCTGGATCTCTATTGTCTTATCTACAAAATGTAGCAAGTTAGATCATCAGTATGGTTCAAATGACTTCCTGGAATATTTTAGCTCTGCTTCTGAAATTTTTTTTTTAGGAAAGTTTATATTTTAATTGGATGTCTGGTGATTTTTAAGGTTGAATATGTCTTAAAGCTGAAGAACATTCATTTACATACTTTTAAATATTGTAGTCAATACTTAGGAAATAGTAACCTAACTTGCTTTAACTTCTGATATATGCAATATATGTTATTATTAATAACAATAAAGTCTTTTTATTCAGTGTCCACCACTGTGCTAGGTACTTTATATATATAATTTACATTTACATCCTGCAACAAACCTATAAGGCCTTATGCCCATTTTAAAGATGTCAAGGCTAGAGCTTGAATTGTTAAAGTAACTTATCCAAGTTCACACAGTTGGCTTTAAGCTTTAGGATGCCTGTGTTCCACCGGGCTCTCTATGGAACACAGAAAAGGCCCCACCACCGTCTTGCCTGTGGGACTCACCACTCATTCTGCCATGGCAATGGGCTGCAGTAAATGAGTTAGCTCTTCCTCAAACATTATGCACAAAATCAGATTTCACTTCCTTTGAGATGAGATTTTCCACACCACCACTACTCCAGGGAGTCATGAAAACTGAATTTTCTCTCACGTTCATAGGAGGTGAGCAAACAAAGGCTATGGAGAAAATGCCAGCTTGACTCATAAATGCATTATTTTTCTCAGACTGGAAATAATCCAACCTTTGAAATTATGTTTTAATCCTACCAAAATTTAGAGGATAAACTCAGAATTTTTAAAATGAAAGAAAATAAATGGATCTTTTATGACTCCAAACATCTCTTATGGATGAAGAGAACGAGACCCAGAGAAGTGAAACAGCTTGCTCCAGGTCACACAGTTTACATTGTTCAGATAAAGATCAGATCCAACAAGTAAAGAGATTAGAATTCTCCTGTTGTATTTTAGAATTTACCAGATGTTAGTAGAAGTGATTCCTCCAACCTTAAGACTACAGCATCAGCTTTAAAACATTTCCATTTTCAATTTCTCTAAAGATGCGTGGGCTGACTTTAAATTCCCTTTGCTGCCTTGATCATGAGGAGGAAAATGTGAACTGGGTTCAGGGGAGCTTGATACTGTAAATAGAAATACTGTGCTCTGAAAGAGAATGGTGAGGGAACAGCCTTGCACACAAGAAAAACAATCCTTCCTGTTAGAAGTCAGGTTCCTACAAAGGATAAATGCTTGAGGTGATGGATACCCCATTTACCCTGATGTGATGATTATGCATTACATGCCTGTATCCAAACATCTCATGTGCCCCATAAATATAGACACCTACTGTGTATCCACAGAAAGTAAAAATTAAACATTAAACAAAAAGTCAGTCTCCTAGTCAGCCACTTCCTAAGAGATCCTTGCTGACCCCTGGACCCGTTTCTCAAATTTCCTGATGATCAGAATCCCGGAGTGCTTGTTAAAAACACAGATACCCTAAGACCACTGCAGAGCCGTAGACTCAGAATCTCCAGGGTAACCCCTGAAAAGCTGTATTTTTCACCAGCACCCCCGCCCCCACCGGTGCTCTCCAGGAAGTTAGGAAGCTCTCCCCTGAACGAGGTTTGTTGCATATTGAAAATACTAAATGTTTGGAGGAATCCATGGAATCAAAACCTCTGAGCCTGGACATCATTTTTTTTTACCATCCCCAGATGATTCCAATGTGCAGACAAGGTTGAGAACCACTGTCCCAGACTACCAATGTTCTCAAACATCACTGTACAGAAGAATCATTTGGGTTAAAAGCAAATTCTCAGGCCCACAACCTCCAAGATGCTGATTCAGGAGAACTGCAAATTCACTTATGTCACTCATGGTCCTGACACAGGGGGATTGAGGATCACAGTGAGGACTCCTGACTAGGATAACACAGGGGCTCCACTGATGGCTCCCTCAGCATCCTGAGCTCCCCCTATCATGACAGCCCTCACATTTTCAATACTGAGTTATCCCTCTGTCCCTAGGGACTATCAGCTTTTGGAGACAGGGACGTTCATCCAACATGCCCAGAGTTAGCATGATGCCTGGATGTGGTAGACACTCAACAGACATCCATAAAATCACTTCATTGCACAGTACCTTCTCATATATCTGCATCTTATTTTCCCAACTATTATATAAAACATTTGAGAACAGGGAATAACATGTCACATTTCTTCTCCTATAGTCTCCAAAACAGTGACCTGTATATTGCAGATACTCCATAAATTTATTTTTTAATTATTTAATAACTATCACCTGTAATTCTTGGGCTGCTATGGTACAATTAAAACTTAAAGCAAGTTGATGAAATACCTATTTTACAGAATACTATATTCTGTCAATTCCTAAATTGTCCAGAAGGGATACTAGAAGGAACCTGGTTTTACACTTCAGACATATGCAAATAGCAGGTCAAACAGTGTCACAGACTCAATTACACTGGAGAGTGGACTATGCTCTGATTTATCTCAAAAGTGAAAAGTTCTCTGTTCCAAAATATTATTTCTCTGTCTCTCTCTCTCTCTCTTTCTTTCTAAAATGCAGCCCATGAGAATAAATCTGCAGAGAAACATTTAAGGGAGCCTTTCTCCAGGCATCAGAAGAACAGCGCATTTTCATGGCAAAGATGAGAAATAAGAAACCTGCTAGCCAGCCCTCGGGTCATTTAGATCCTCATTTGTCAACACTTCTGAGATTAATAAACTCAGAATCCCCTTGCAGCAAAACACTCAAGTTTTTAGCCATAATCGACTTAAGAAACTTTTACACCATTTTCTCAGGTCCTCAGGGACCATATGTCCAAGACATGTTCTGAATCCCCTCAAATAAGCATTGACCTTCCTTGCAACTTGCTTCTTTTTTTTTTCTTTTCTTTTTTTTTTTTTATTGTACTTTAAGTTCTAGGGTACATGTGCATAATGTGCAGTTTTGTTACATAGGTATACACGTACCATATTGGTTTGCTGTGCCCATTAACTCGTCATTTACATGAAGTATTTCTCCTAATGCTATCCCTCCCCCTCCCCCAACCCCACAATAGGCCCCGGTGTGTGATGTTCCCCGCCCTGTGTCCAAGTGTGGAACTTGCTTCTTAATAGAGGAAGGTCTGCATTCAAGAGCACATGGATCATTTGAACTCTTGATTCTGATTCAGATCTTCCAACCAATGAACTCTGCATATGTTGAAATTTTATCAAATAAGTGATGTTGCTCCCAGTCCTTTGAATTGTTTGACTTCTGAAGAGAACTGTAGTGCAAGGTTTTGCCAACTTTTTGACCAGAACCCTCAGTGAGTAATAAACTTTGCACTGCAGGTCAGCACACACACACACCTACCCTCCAACTATTTCATGAAAAAATAGCTTCCTGTATTATGTGCAGTGCACACTTCTATCCTTTTTTATTCTGCTCCATTCATTTTTTAAAATGATGACACCAACCACTAAATCACTGGTTCTCAACATTGACTGTCTGTTGGAATGGTCTGAGAAGTGTTAACAATTTCCAATGCCTGGGTCTCACTCCCAGAGATTCTGATTTACTTGGTCTGGGATGAGGCCCTAGCAGTGAGACTTTCAATGTCCCTAGAAGAAAATTTTCATGTGCAGTCCAGATAGATAACCTGTGCGATAACCTGGCCCAAAAACAAATCATGACTTGCAATTTGAAAAATAGAGACAATAAGTAGTAACAGACACTAATTTCCAAAAACAATAACGTTTACAAGAAGACTAGTTTATTCACTGAACAAACAATGTGCCAAGGACCATCCTGGACACTAAGGATATAAATATGCTGAATATTATTTCTCCACTCTTGAAGAACTGGTACCCTCATTTTCAAAAATGGAACACACCCAGGTACCAGTTCCCAGATGAAGAAACAGCATGACCAGCACCCAGAAGCTCCCCGTATCCCCTTCCAGTCACTGCCCCACAAGACTGACTACTAATATGACCTCCAACAGCATAGATTAGTCATTCTAATGACTAATGACTAATAATGGAATCATACTTTATGTTCTCTTTTATGCCTGGCTTCTTTAGGCCCACATGGTATTTGTGAGATTTTTCCGTATTATTCAGAGTACCTAGAGTTCATTCATTCTCACTGCCTTATAGTACCCCACATTCTGTAAGTTACACTTCAATTAGTTTGCTCATTATTTTTTGGATGGCATGTGGGGGTTTCACAGTTTGGGGCTAGGAGCATTCTAGTACACAGGTCTGGTTAATATGTACACATTTGGTCAGGTATATGCCTAGGAATATAATTTCCAGGCCATAGCTTAAGCTTAACTTTAGAAGATACAGCCAAACAATTTTCCAGTTTGGAAATAACTTGCACACTCACCAACAAAGTACATGTGTTCCAGTTGCTCCACATCTTCTTCAACACTTAACATTGTCAGTCTTTTTCATTTTAGCCATTCCAGTGTGTGTGTTAGAATAGACTTTTGAAATCAATTTATTTAAGTAAGAAAAGCAAGATTTCTTTAATTGACATATATAATGGTTCTGAATAGTGCATGGACACCCTCCCTTGAATTTGAGTTCACAGAGATTCCAAAATCTTACGAAAGGTCTGCGTCCTGGGTGATATTTCTGTTAATCATTGTGCTTCTCTCTCTCTCTCTCACCCTGCCTCTTGCCCTTGCCCTCTCGCTCTCTGCTTCCTGTATCCAGCCTGGGTCTGACCTGGCGGGACATGCAGCATCTGACTGTGCTCACCTCCAAACGGAACCAGCTTCACGACGAGGTTCATCAGTGGCGGCGCAATGGGGTCGGCCTGGAATTTAATCACCTCTTTGGCTACGGGGTCCTTGATGCAGGCGCCATGGTGAAAATGGCTAAAGACTGGAAAACCGTGCCCGAGAGATTCCACTGTGTGGGAGGCTCCGTGCAGGACCCTGAGTAAGTGCGGGTAGTGGTCCATCTGCTGCATGTGTAAAGTGCCCCTGAGATGGCTCCATGGCATTGGCATAATATGACATTCCGTCTTCATGTTTGGGTCAACTGGATTTTTTGTTTGTTTGTTTTTTTGAGACAAGGTCTCACTTTGTCATCCAGGCTGGAGTGCAGTGGCATGATCATAGCTCACTGCAGCCTTGAGCTCCTGGTCTCAATAATCCTCCTGCCTCAGACTTCCGGGTAGCTAGGACCACAGGTGTGCACCACCACACCCGGCTAATTTTTTTTTATTTTTTGTAGAAACAAAGCCTCACTATGTTGTCTAAGCTGGTCTCAAACTCCTGGGCTCAAGCGATCCTTCTGCCTTGGCCTCCCAAAGTACTGGGATTACAGGTGTGAGCCACAATTCTCAGCCTGGATTTGACTCAGGGACAACCAGCTTCCAAGCAGAGCTGCAGGTTTGCACAAATCCAGGGGGCACCATTTACATAGAACAGAGAACCCTTGTTTTTGGTTTTGAGTCTTAAGTGTTTCAGTGGTGTATGCAATTATTTCTAAGGGCACAAATCAACCACTATAAGCATTACCCAGTTCAATAAGGAGAACATGACTAGCATCCCCAAAGGCCTGCCCCCATGACAACTGCCATTATCATCCCCACGCCAGCGTAGCCATATTCTTACTTCTAACTCCATAGCTTATTTTCCTGTTCCATACTTACTAGACTCATACACTATGTCCTGTTTTACAAACCAGATTATTTTGCTTGGAGTTATGTTCGTGAGATCCAATCATGTTTAATGTGTACTTATAGCTTTTTATCATTGCTGAAGAGTGTTCCATTGTATGACTATAACACAATTTTTTTAACATTCTACTTGTGGGACAATCTAAGGACTTGATTTTCCTATGAGTGAGATGGATTGCCACTTGGAAGGATTTGTGTGAGGGGTTCCCCACACAGAAACCACAGCGTTGGTCAACTGCACCCACTTCCCTTCCAACTGCCCCACCTTGGCAAGGGGATTGGTCAGTAAGGATACTTCTTAATTTCTCTCTGTCCTCCTTGATGCACTAGTAAAATGGAGATAGTAATTTGTATTATTATCACTGAGGTATTATTTACATATCATGAAATACACAGAACTTAAGTGTGTCATTTGAGTGTTGATAAATGTATACACCCTGGTAACTACCACTGAATCAAGAGATGAGGCATTCCATCAACCCAGGAAGATTCTTCATGCCCGCTTCCAGTTCGTCCACACGCTCCACAGATACCCTTTGTTTTTATTCCTTTCTCTGTAGATACGTTTCACCAGTTCTCAGACTGGACTGTGTCCAGTTTCTTTTTCTCAGCATGAGGCTTGTGAGATTCATCCAGGTCACTGTGTGTAGTCATAGCTCATTCATTCTCATTCTATCTTGAGAATACACCTCCATGGCTTACGTCATTTAAATGGTGGTAAAATTCATTCCCTACCAGGGCTGTATTTCTGAGCATCATCAAGCTTGGCCAGAGTCCAACCCCTCTCAGACTTTATCCTTCTAGCCACTCTTCATTGGTCCTAGACTCCCTGCATCTCTTCTACTCAGTTACTCAGACCTAAATTCTGATCTTGACTTCACCAACTTAGACAAGACTTTTGACCTTTCTAACCCTCTGCTTTAGCAATTCTCAACCTTTGTGCCCTGATCTCCCTTTGACAGCATGGTGACGTCTATGGGCTCCATCTCAGTCTAATGTTTTGCAAATTCATTAGATAAAATATACAGGATTGCAAAGGAAACCAATTATGTTGAAACCAATTACAAAAATGTTTTAGAAAACAAATTCATGCTGAAATATATGTCCCCTTGTCAGCACATTAAGTAAAAAGCTCTAGTGGCAAGTCTAATGGCCACAACAATTTCAGAGCAGCAGTGATGACTAACTGCTGCTGCAAGATCCATTGCCGTTGCTATGGTGGGACATGAAAATCTGCCAGCTCTTTGATGACAAAGTCCGATGCCACTCTGCTTTGTGGCCTGCATTCATAATCGAAAGAGAAGAAAAATTTCTGTTATAAGCTAGTGAAAATTAAGACGTGGGGTTTTTTCCATTGAAATTATTAGACCCCTGAATTCTATCCCAATGGGCCCCAAAATAAGAGATTTTTTTCTGTTTCTTCACAAGTAAAATGGAGCTAATGTCTTTCCTCCTCAGGCTGCTGGGAGACTTGAGTAACACACAAGTCTATAGCAGGCACACAGTAGGCACTTAATAAATGTAACGTTGCCTCTCCTTCTCATCCATGACTAGATATGAACACTCCTAGCTCACATCTGTAGAATAAAAAATGATAGCAATCTCCTAGAATTTTTGGTGAAATACTTGTCTGATTTTTATGCAAATTCCAAATCATGTATCCTCTCAGCCTAAAATATCCTCCAATGGACAAGCATGTGCCCTGGGATGCCCATCCTCCCGTGGGCCAGCGTCCTGCCATAGACGGGCAGCCCACCATAGGTCAGCATCCTCCCGTGGGCCAGCATCCTGCCATAGACGGGCAGCCCACCATAGGTCAGCATCCTCTCGTGGGCCAGCGTCCTGCCATAGACGGGCAGCCCACCATAGGTCAGCATCCTCACGTGGGCCAGCATCCTCCCATGGACAAGCATCTTTCCATGAGTGAGCATCCTCATTGTTTACTCACTGAGCCCCTAGAAAGTGCACCAAGTGGATTACTGCCAGGCTGAGTACTTTTTTCCATGAAACAGTCCATGATTTTAGAAGGCCTCACTCTAATCAGCACCACATGGAAAAAATAAAGCTTCAGCCCAAGCCCTATAATAATCTAAAAACACAGAGCTGCCCAAGTCCCAAGTGATGTTATAAATGTCCTATAATAAAAATAGCTACTCTGCACAGTTCCTCACCATTTTCCAAAGCTGCTGTGTCCACCCATCATTTCTATTCACTCCCGCATCCCTCCTCTCGGCAAGACAGGTCTCTCTGAGCTCTAAACAAGTTGATTGACACGGTCAAGGCCACAGAGGCTGTAAGTGTAAGTGAAGACTGGAAGTCGCTTTTATGGAGTGCCGACTGCATGCTATGTGCTTTCATACACATAAGCTTCATAGCCACCCTATTGTTGAGGGTGTGCCTTACACTCACACAGTCGAGGTGGGCGTGGGGGTGAATATTTTGCAGCCTTAACAACAAACTGGTCCCATGCTGTGTGTCAGGGAGAAGCACCGACTAGATGTGGTATATGCTAGGTCCATTTACATTATTGCATTTAATCCTTGTAAGCCCAGGAGGCGTGTCCTATCATTATTACTTTTTATACACAAGGAAGCTGAGATCCAGAAAGGAATAAAAAATAAAAAATGTGCTCAGAGTCACAAAGGGCAGAGCAGGACTTGAAGTGAAGCCCATCTAAATCCAAACCCCAGGCTCTTTTCACTACATAACCTTGACCTTAATCAGCAACTGTGCACACAGGTCCTACGTCAGGCCGTATGTGAGAGCAGCCCCGCTGTGAGCTCACAGTGCCATTACTGATGAGAGGAGGCTGGGAAAGGTCAAGGGCATGCCAAATGTCATCCAGCTACTAAGCAGGCAAATTGGGATCTGAGGCCAGTCACTTCCACCCCTCACAGTGGGCTGTCAGGTATCTCAGTGACTCCCCCTGGAGAAGGTGAGGCTTGGGTCGGGGAGGGAGTTCCAGTAAACATTCCCCTGGGGATTCTGAAACACCCACCTAGTGGGTGCTCCCGTCTCCCAAACCCCATCACTGGCATTCCAGAGGCCCTGTCACTGGTCTACAATGCCAAGGTCTACGATGTCTTTTGGGAATGAACATAGATGAGACTGGAAACCACTGTCCAAATGAGGGATTCAAGGCTAAGCCCTACTCATCATAACTAACTTTACCCTAAGTCAACATGAAATGGGCATTGACAACTGTTTCCCTTGTTAAAGCTCAGAATCATTTATTGAGAAGTTTGGAAGCACAGCGACTTTCTGCAGTGGTGAAAATGCTCTGCACTGTCCAGTACAATAGCTTGTGGCTATTGAGTGCTAGAAAGGGGGTGACTGTGATTAAGAAACTAAAGTTTTCATCCCATTTCATTCTAATTAATTTAAATTTAAATAGCAACATGTGGCTAGTGGCTACCATCTTGGACAGCTAGGTCTTTTTTTTTTCTTTAAGACGGAGTCTCACTCTGTCGCCCAGGCTGGAGTGCAGTGGCACGATCTCGGCTCACTGCAACCTCCGCCCCTCCAGGTTTTTAAGCAATTCTCTGCCTCAGCCTCTGGAGTAGCTGGGATTACAGGTGCGTGCCACCACACCCAGCTAATTTTTTTGTATTTTTAGTAGAGACGGGGGTTTCACCATCTTGGCCAGGCTGGTCTTGAACTCTTGACCTCGTGATCCACCCACCTCGGCCTCCCAAAGTGCTGAGATTACAGGCATGAGCTACCGCACCCGGCTACGGGCAGCCAGGTCTAAGGCACATCTGGTAGTTATGTCTTAGTAGGAGGGATGCTGAATTGTGCAAACTGAATGGGAAGTGGAGATTTAATAACATAAACTCTATGAAGGGGTATCAAGAAGATGAGACTGCAAGAAAGCTTGGCTGGTTCATTTTATAGCCTCATGCCTTCCCCCAGCACGACATCCAATTGCAGCATCCCAGAAGCCTAAAGGCAGCCTTGCGAGGGTGATAGTAAGAACTGCTGCTAAGAACTTCTCTCGGACAGTCACTGCTAGCCCTTTACTTCCACTATCTCATTTAATCCCAGGAGGTTGGCATTCCTAGTCTTAATTTAGGTGAGAAAACAGGATCAGACAAATAAAGCAAATGGCCTTAACTCCTATGTCCTTATCCATTCCACAAGGCCCTGGGGCCTGGAACCTCCTTCCCTTATTGCAAAAGGAAAAAGACTTACGATGTCTGTGCCTTTACAGACACTCTGCAAGCAGCGGGTGGGGGCTGGAATGTCCCCCACAGGCAGCGCAACTGGCACAATATCTACATTTAGTTGCACATAAGCAATATTTACAATTAACAAAAAGTTGGCGCCATTGCAATATTTAGAGGAAGAGTTAACTTGGAATATACTGAGGCCCTCTTAGTCAAGGTACATGTCGATACCAGGCTTTATTTTCTGAGATTGCACTGGACAAGCAGGATAGACCTCTAATGATCGTCAAGCACCATGTGATTATGAGAGAGGGCAGGAGGGGAGCACCGTGGGAGAGGAGAGAGAGGAATGAGGATGTATACTGAGATGAAAGGCAATTTATCTCCCAGTTTCTGAATATGCTTAGCATTCCATCATAATCTGCTTACATGTGGAATTTAAGGCCAGAGGGAGCACTGGAAATAATGTTGTCCGAGTCCCTCTAAGGAATCTGAGGTCCGGAGATGTGATCATCCCAACATCTCACAACTAGCCAGGAACTTTATGCAAGATCAATGCAGTGTTTTCAATGAAGAGAAACAGGAGAGCTATTTTAGCACAAACTCAGCTGGGCCCTCCCAAAGGACTGGGCCCTTGTCTGTCATATTCACTGGTGTACCCCTAGTGCCTAGAATGGTGCCGGGCATTTAATAGAAAGGTGATAAATATTTTTTAAATGAATGAGGGAATGAAAATGTTCAGCCAGCATCAGCTGGACACAAGGGAAATGTCTGACTGGTGGCAATAGGACCGGCGGGCCAGCCAGGCAAACGTGGCAAGGAGGCTCTGCCTTGGTCGGAAGGGCTCTGCCTCCTCTCGGTGCCCTCTGGTCACTCGTCCACCCCCACACTGGAACTTGTTCTCAGATGCAGATGAGTTAGGTCTAGGGCAAATATACTTGTTGAAGAACACAGAGGCTACACAGGGAGATTTGGAGGGCAGCCCCGGAGCTGGCTGTGCCGCTTGGCAGAGGAGGCCCTTATGACCACAAAGCACACTCGTGGGGCGGTAGGATCGAGGAATCAACAGCCGTGGCAATCGCCACACTCCATAATGTGCAGGGCTGCACAGAAACAGCTTCCAAGGTGGAGTGAGTGGTGATTGTCAGGTTTGTGGGTTTCCTCGGCATTAATCTTCCCAGAGAGGGAGTCAATTTGAAAAGCAATTTTCTAAAGAGGCTTTATCAAGAGAGTCAGTGAAGGATGCTCAACTACAGTCAAAGGGGAAAATACACCTGGCTGTGACCAGCTGCACCAGCTGTGTGTGCAATGAGCGGAGCCAGCCCAGGCCGGCCCTATCAGCCAGCCCGGAGTGACCTGTCTAGCACAGTCTGCCCCCAGCCCTTCTGGGCACCCTGAGGGGACTATTCACTGACCTCCTTTAAGGCTGTGCCAAAATATGTGATCCGGCTCTGCAGTTTAAGTGAATTTTGAAATAAATGTTAAAACCTGGTATCAATGCCGGAAGCAGCATGGGAGTGAGAGGTCAGTGTGTGCTCGGCCCTGTGCCACCTGGGGGACTGTGGACCAGCACTGCCGAGCTGCAGAGTCTTCCTGCACGAGCTCATGCCCACCTGACTCTGCTACAGGGAGAGGAGAAAACCTCACCATGGCTACCTGCTGAGTGTCCTCATGTGACTGCCACAAAAGCAGGCATTTTAGGCACTTGAGAAAGAGTCATTGTTACTATTGTGATTATTCTATCAAAACAATCACAGCTTTATAAGTTCTTTTCTTTCTTTTTTTTTTTTTTTTTGAGATAGAGTCTTACTCTGCCACCCAGGCTGGAGTGCAGTGGCACAATCTTGGCTCACTGCAACCTCCACCACCCAGGTTGTAGCTATTCTCCTGCCTCAGCTTCCCGAGTAGCTGGGACTACAGGCGTCTGCCACCACACCCGGCTAATTTTTGTGTTTTTAGTAGAGCTGGTTTCACCATGTTGACCAGGCTGGTGTCGAACTCCTGACCTCAGGTGATCTGCCTGCCTTGGCCTCCCAAAGTGTTGGGATTACAGGCATGAGCCACCACACCAGGCCACAGCTTCATAACTTTATCATGCAGTTGAAGATTCATAACACAAGAAGCATTCCCCAGGGCCCCCTGGGAAGCAACACCTATTTCTTGACACAAGGCAGTTTAAACACTTACTCGCAACGATGTGCAATAAAATAAAGATACAAGCCACCCCACACCCCTAAGTTTGTCTTTTATAGGACTTGAACACTAAGCTTTTGCGTATTATCTCTAATAGGTCAAAGAAGAACTCTTTGATTTTTTTTTTTTTTTTTTTTTTTTTTTGAGATCAAGTCTCACTATGTCACCCAGGCTGGAGTACAGTGGCGTGATTTCAGCTCACTGCAATCTCCGCCTCCCACGTTCAAGCAATTCTCCTGCCTCAGCCTCCTGAGTAGCTGGGATTACAGGTACACACCACCATGCCTGGCTAATTTTTGTATTTTTAGTAGAGACGGGGTTTCTCCATGTTGGTCAGGCTGGTCTTGAACTCTGACCTCGTGATCCGCCCGCCTTGGCCTCCCAAAGTGCTGGGATTACAGGCATGAGCCACCGCTCCCGACCTAAGAACTCTTAAACCTCCAGAAAGCATGCTTCATTTTCTGCAGCAAATGAGCTCCAGATCATGGCCTGGAAACTAACACCCTATGACTATTTAAAATATTTCAGCAGAGCCTCTTTTTGTTCCACCACCAACCTCCTCCTATTTAACCTTCTTATAAATTGACAGTTAGTTCCTGAGTGTGTATCTCTTTTTTGCTTTAAAATAAGAATGTTGTATTCCTTTTCTTATAAAAGCAATACATGGTCACTGTAAGCAAATCAGAAAATACAAGTGAGCAAAAAAAAGAGAGAAACAAGAAGCATCTGGAAAATACTGTTCCTAGGCTCTCCCAGTGCCATGATGCCAGCCAAAAACCTTACCTGTGAGGGGAGAATGGTGTTCTTTCTCTACCAAGTTCGCTGCCTCTGGAATTCACAGCATGCTTTTAATTTAATTTCATAGTAACTTAACATTCTCAGAAGAGTCCAGCCCCATGTCTCCTCTCTCAGGAGACCCAGCCCTTGTGCAGGAAGCAGCTCACATGGCAGGGCAGGATTGGATGGTTTTTCTAGCTGGCAGTCTCTCCATGGTGGTTAAAAAAAGCCAGACTCCCGGCCAACGTGAAAAGAGTTGCTCTAGTGCTGGGATGATCTCTTTTGATGGAAGGAGAGAAATATAGATTGGACCAAACCTGAGATGACCTTCAGGCACACCATGGCTCAGGGGGCTTCGGTAGATGGTGACAGTGCCTGGTTCAGATCCTCTTCCCTGGGCTGTGCACCACCCCAGCTGCTGCGGGCATTGGCTGCTAACTGTGGTCTTCTGCCTGTGTCTCTGAAGAATCACCCTCAGGGGCTATGGAAACCCAACTGAAATAAGAATACATAAAACCAATGCTCCTGCCCCCAAGCAGGACAACTGTGTGGTGGTGCTGATGCTCCAAAGCCAGCATGGCCTCTGACCGCCAGGCACACCCCAGTGTCCGAGGCTTCTAGGAAAATGTGTGATTCTTAACACAAGTGTGTGTGTTTGTCCCTACTCCCACCTGTCTTTCGGCTTTCCAAGGTGCATGGAATATTTCTTTCAGTCTCCCTCCATCTCTCCCTTGCACCCTCTCTCACAAATGCACAACACTCACTCTAAAGTAAGACTTTTAGCCTGGGCAGTCGGTGGCCTGTGTTCTAGTTTCCCCTTCTCAGCCTCACTGTCCTTTTCCCTCCCTTGGTCTTAGTCGCTAAGGCCTTCCCCATGACCGTGGGGCTCCTGGGAGAAACAGATACGACAGCTGCCATGGAAGATTCACACAGACAGGAACACACCAGCCCTTGTTGTCCTGCCAATGAGGCTCCTTCTTGGGACTCAAATTCCAGGCTCCTCTACCATGCCCTTAATGTCAAAGTGGTCCCCAGCCTAGATCTATCTTTACAATAACTTCTTAAGGGCTTTCTAAAGAAAGCAAAAGAAGTGAGGGTGACTGAGCCCACAAGATGGAATGAGGCCCATATTCTGTATCACCAGCGATGACATGAATATAGTCAATAGGCCTCAGACACTGTGCAGAGGGATGGGGTAATCAGTTTCCAATTGCTCTTCTCTAGAGACAAATAACACCAGTTTTAGGTGGGGTTGCCTGGAAGCAGAGCCTGTGAGCCAGGCAAAAACTGAATGCCCTTGAAACAGAAGCCCAAGAGACTCTGCCCCTTGTTGTTGTTCTTATCAGATTCAAATTCAACATACATAAACAATTTAGACCCACACCATCCAATACAGAAGCAACCAGCCACACGTGGTTATATAATAACATATTAGATTAATTAAAATTGAATAAAATAAATTGAACATTCATTTCTTCATTCACGTGATCTATGTTTCAATTGCTCACTAGCCACATGTAGCCAGTGGCTACTATACTAGAGATTATATATAGAGAACATTTCCATCGTTGTGGCTAGTGGTGGTCTAGACATTTGTAAATATACTACATATATAAGTATATATGTATAGACGCATTATATATATGTACATATATAAGGTATATGTATGATAATTTATCTTGCCAGCAACTGTTCAGGGCAGGAATTAATAGCTCAGATCACGCAAATACTTGCTCACAACTGGACTCGTCGTCTGAGACTCTTCACGCTACCCTATACAGCTGTCCACTGCTGGGCTGGAGCCCAAACAATCTTTAGTCATTTATCACCTTCCCTGTTCTGTTTCTGATCTTGTTCTGAATAAATAGCACCGTCTTCGAGAAATCCAGGTTATGGCCCTCATTACCCCTATCTCCAAAGTTGGCTTAATGCCTGCTTTCCACCAAATGGATGGATTTCCCCAGATCCTGGGGACAGAAAGACCACCCCCACTGTCACTGGATCCCCATAGCTGATGGACACTCCATACATCATTCAGCATCAGCATCCAGGGGTGGGAGAGGAGAGCACAGCAGTGCTCCATGAAACCGTTTAAGTATATACTTGTAAAGTTCCTCGGGGGAGTATTAATGAACTGCACTGTGTGTTTCAGCAAGCCCTCCCAGGCTCACGGCCTTGGTTCCTAGGGCAACGCAGAACCAAGGCTTGACTCCGAGCTGGGCCTGCAACCACTGTCTTTTTGTAAATGTGCTTTACACGATGTGTGTTTAAAAATATCCAGCATCTTATACTCCAAAATAAAAGCCATGTTGAGGAAGGATATTTGCATAGGCGATGGGCCAGTACCATGTGCCAAGCATCGTGCCTAGTATTTTATTTATTTATTTATTTATTTTTCAGCACAGGAAGATAACATTTATTATATTTTAGCTAGAAACAGAGCAGATAGCAAGTTCACGAGGTATGAATTTTTTTTTCTTAAATCAGGTTTAAACAACAATAATAAAAAACAAATCTGCATATATATGTTGGTCACTATTACAATATTCAAGGACACAAAAGCCAGCAGCATAAAGAAGCATGAATAATGACTGAAAAGTTCTGATGTGCCAAAAACAAAGATCACTGCATTAAACTCCTTTATTTTGCTAATTTAATTATTAAACATTTAATAATTATTATTTATTATTTGGCAAAATATCAAACATGCACATAGTATTCCTACAAGAATATTGCAGGATTATTACAAGAATATTAATATCATCAGTATTAACACTAAGTTTATTCCTCTCCAAAATTCAATGAGTTGTGGTTCCACTTTCTATACTTATTAGTGTTAGTGGTAATATGAAAAACTGATTTTGTTTGCAAGGTTAAGTAGCAGATTGACTTCGCATTTGGTGGCCAGCTGTGTACCCTAATTTTTCATCTATTTTCTTAATAAATTTAATTACATTTCATAAACCCTGAGATAACCTGCTAATGATTGTGTACTTTTAATCTATACTTTATTCCACTCAATTTGAACCCCACGTAATAAGTCTTCAAAATTATTTACAGATGGTTGTAATTGAAGTAATGACAAAATTTATTACTTGTATAGATAAGACTGATAACAAGGCCTTTAACTAAGAGTTGCATATTTTATATGCACTTTTAACTTGCTAGGAGCAACTCTTAAAATTACATCTATCATTCTGTCAGAAAGCAATAAGCGCTTTTCATTTTGTTTACTTCTATACGTGTAACCAGATTCACCTTTTTCCTCCCTAAAACAACTATTTTTTTTTCCTTCCCCAAGTATTAATACTTGTCTTCCAACTGAACAATTGCTAAACAGAACTTAGCATTTGCACAGCACATTGATAACTATAGTGCTTAGCACAGACATATGCCCACAATAGGCATCTAATAAATGTTTGTTCCACATGGCATGAATTGTAAGGCAGCTGTTTGAGTCACATACTGTTCATCATATACTGCAACTAATTTTATTTAACTAGGAAATTCAGTTTACCAGATTTAATTATTCACCCTGAAGTGTAAATCCAAAAATTTGAAATTAAAAACAAAATCGATTTACTAATCCTCAGAAAAAGTAAACAAGTTAATCATAGCTGTTACTATACTGTTAATTGGTAGAGATTTTTAAAAAATTACTTTCCACTAAATATTATGTACAATTAAGTGAGGGGAAGAAAGTTTAAAAAAACGAAAAGATGTTAGCTAATTCTCATCATTTTCTCCACATTTATCCTTGCAGTTTATTTATTCATACATTTATTCCTGTTAACTTCTCTAGCTGAAAGAGAATTTTATTATCTGAATGGAGTTCCCTATACCTTATATCCCCATCACAAAATACTAGTGAAAAGCTGGTGTAAATGTAAGATTGTATTTTCATGTCATGTCATATGTCTGCATTTATTCTTTGCTAGCATTAAATTTTTCCTACTTAAATGATGCTGCATAAAATATGAGACAGTCTGCCAATTGCTATGATATTGCTTGCTTATAATATTCAGTTTTTGTTGATAACTTTAAAGTATATTACACACTTGTCATTTAGCACACTAATAAATAACTATTTTTGAAAGGATACACTGACAAATTCTTAAGTTAATGGCTTTAGCCCAACATTTTTAGTCAGTTAAAGAACAACAGCAATGGCAAAAACATTGACAATACAGTTCATGGTCCAGTTCTCCCATCTTACGGTACAGGTTCCATCAGATGTGGTATCCCAAAAACAGGAGCTGGCTGTGAAAGCCGTATGCGCTCTTCTGGACCACTGCACAGTTCACAGTATATTTACAAGCTTTTCCCGACTTAACCAGATGTGTTAAGGATTATTCCACTATGCTTGCGGTTGGTCCACGGGTTGACGTTGTTGTAATTATAATCTTCACCACCCAAAACCCCATCTGCACACTCTGACAATATTGTGAGCTTCCTCAGCATCGAGGCCAACCTCGCAGTGGCGTTGGTACTCCTCCATGGTAGCGCTGGCTCTCCCTAGGGGCAGAGCGACGCCTGTGCCTGGTATTTTATACATGGTCTTGTTTAACCACACAAGAACCACCCCCAATGACAGTGAAACTTCAAATACTTAAATAACCTGCCCAAGCTCTCATGAGCAGTAAACATAGAAGCAGAATTCTAATCCAAATGGGTTTATTCCCAAAGTCTGGAGTCTTTCTATTACACCATGTAATCCTCAAATGCAGTTTCCTTTTTTCCTTCTTTCTTTTTTTTTTTTTTAATAGAGACGGGGTTTCACCGTGTTAGCCAGGATGGTCTTGATCTCCTGACCTCATGATCCGCCCGTCTCGGCCTCCCAAAGTGCTGGGATTACAGGCTTGAGCCACCGCGCCCGGCCCTTCCTTCTTTCTAGTGCAAGAATCTTTGAGCTTCTCACACTCCAAGAAGGCCATCTCCAGAAAGGAGATTACCCGTAAGGACAGCCTAGAGAATATTTAGGCTTAACCTCGCTCCAACTTTCGCCAAAGAGACCCCCAAAGTCTCCTGATTGCTCATTGGACTGCCTTTCACTGGAATTAATTTACCCATTTTCAGCTTTTCTTAATGGTAGTAATAGCAGTCATATTAGCAATAGCTTCTATTTATCGAAGTACTTAGCACTTTGAAAGAAAAGCATTATGAGTTCCTGCCTCAGTCTGGGTTGTCCCAAAAGTCCAACCTGAGACAAGACTTGGGTGCTCACAGCTTTTTGAGAAATGATTCCAGGTAACACAAGTGAGGCAGTGGGGATGTAAAATAAGGGAGGGGAGAAAAGCCAATGAAGAGTGCATGAATGAGCGAGTTGCCACCGTGGGCAGCTGAGCTCAGTCCCACTAGGCACACTGAGTTGTCATGCTGAGGAATAGAGAAGCCAGGGTAAAAACCTGTCAGTCACTGGGAGACAGTTACCCCTCAAAGGTTAAATCCCTGCGACCTTTGGGTCGCCCTGCACACTGGCTGCACAGGCTTCCACAGAGGTGGGAGGAAGCCCGGAAACATCGGGAGATTCTCGTGCCTGGGGTGGGAAGCAGTGCAGGTGCAAGGGAGCTTTAGCTGCAGGCAAACTCAGAAGGGACTTAGGAGACTCAGGAGGAGCATCACAGCATCTGCTACTTTCTCCTTCCACACGGAAGGTTCCAAGTGTAAGTAACTTGCTCAGAGCTGGGTGTGTTGGCTCACACCTGTAATCCCAGCACTTTGGGAGGCCAAGGCAGCTGGATCACTTGAGGCCAGGAGTTCAAGACCAGCCTGGCCAACATGGTGAAACTCCATCTCTACTAAAAATACAAAAAAAATTAGCCAGGCTTAGCGGCACATGCCTGTAACCCTGGCTACTGGGGAGGCTGAGGCATGAGAATCACTTGAACCCAGGAGCTGGAGGTTGCAGTGAGCTGAGATCACACCACTGCACTCCAGCCTGGGCAACAGAGTGAGACCCTGTCTCAAAAGAAAAAAAAAAAAAAAAAGATATAAGTAACTTACTCAGGCTCGCACAGCCAGTGTGGGAACTAAACCCAGGTCTGTCTGATCAACCCCAAAGCCCTTGCCGTTTTTGCTACCTGAAGCTGCCCTCAAAATCCCTTGTAAGGTGCACCCACCACTGTTTATCCTATCTCCTCTTCACTCTGTCCTCAGGAAAATACCATCCACTGGCAAATTGGTGCTGACACTCACAACCGATGCCTGTGAGGGGAAGGAAAATTTTGTCCGCTACCTGGAGCATGTCCAGGCTGTCATCACGGTCAACGCGACCAGGAGAGGAGACCTGAACATCAACATGACTTCCCCTATGGGCACCAAGTCCATTTTGCTGAGCCGGCGTCCGAGGGATGACGACTCCAAGGTGGGCTTTGACAAGTGGCCTTTCATGACCACCCACACGTGGGGGGAAGATGCTCGAGGCACCTGGACCCTGGAGCTGGGGTTTGTCGGCAGTGCCCCGCAGAAGGGGGTGCTGAAGGAGTGGACCCTGATGCTGCATGGCACTCAGAGCGCCCCGTACATCGACCAGGTGGTGCGGGATTACCAGTCCAAGCTGGCCATGTCCAAGAAAGAGGAGCTGGAGGAAGAGCTGGACGAAGCCGTGGAGAGAAGCCTGAAAAGCATCCTTAGCAAGAACTAGCGCTGCACATCCGCCTTCCCCGCCGCCCTCCCTCCCTGGCTCCGCCTCTGTCCTCGCTCCACGTTTCAGGCAGGCACCTAGCAATTCCATCACCCATACAGGGAATTCCATCTTCTTAATCCGAAGCTTCGCTCACTGTCAATGATTATTTTCATTACAATGGAAACAATCTTTTTTACTCTATGCCCCAAATATAGCGTTCCCAACAACATCCATGTCCTATGTGTGACTCTAAATTCTTTATTTCTGTCATTCAAATGGGTGATATCCTGAAACAAAAACAAAAACAAAAACAAAAAACAAAAAAATGGGACAGCTTTCCCCTCAATTTTTTTTTTTTTTAATTTCTGAGAAGAGAAAAGAACCCATTTTAAAAGCCACATACAGTGACTCCAAGAACGATTGTCCGAGGTCTCAAATGAGGGGCTGTTATGTAACAAGAAAATCAAAGCTGAGGCCAGAGGGTAAGCACCACATCTCTGAAAGCACAGAAGACACAGTGCTTTAAATCCTTTGGGGAGCGATGTTTTGAATTTAGTGAGATTTGCCAGGGGTGTAGATGAAGGTGGTGTGATTCAAAAGATGTCATTCATAGAGAGCTCTAGTTACTGCATGGGGAAAGAGATCCAGGAAGCATGAGGGCTGGATATTTTACTACCAACGCCAAGATAATTCACTCTACTCAGCCAGCATGGCGAATATAAAACCTACAGAGCGTGGCTGTGCGCTCACCAGCTGCTGCTCTGAGTTATGTTAAAATCCGCCAGAGCAGCCCAAATTTTTCTCAGTTTGTATAGAGTTCATCCCAGCCCCAATTTTCTGGGGCTCCTCACATCCAAAAGAGAAGAAAAATTAAGACAAGCCTGGCAACACATCTGGTGAAGAGTAGTTTACTAGCTTTTCAAACAAGAATGTCCCTTTTCCTAAGTCACTTCGAGGTTTCTTAATCTGATCTGAGTGAGAGGCGAGAGGAGTATTTTTTTTTTTTACAGCTTTATACACATAGACGTGGGCTTTGATTTCCAAATAATATAATAGAAGAGAAATCTCATACTCCCCCACAGTTTGATGTCATTAATGTGCTGGGGAAAAGGCCTCTGTCCTGGAAGAGTCATGGGAGGTTAAAGGGGCACGTTTGAAGATATGAGCACTATCTTCACATAGTTCTCCAGTTGTATGGAGCCTCTTCTGCCAAGAGAGGACCATGCAATTCATCCCAGAGGAACCTGAGGCCTGAAGGAGGCGAGAGAAGACCTCTGTTAGGAAAGCACACAGTTACCTTCTCGGCAACTAAGCAATCCATGAGATCATTTAACATGTAACCCAAAGGTTACGGTCAATCCCAAAAGTGACCACTTTATTCCCAACCAGACATTACTAGACTAGACCTCGGGTCACTTTGTTTACCTACTCAGAGATTGGCTTCTCATCCCCAGTCCCAGTGCACACCCATTCCCAAGAAATGCTTTGTCTCCAGCCTCTCCAGGTACCATCTCCCTTCCTGTGCGAGCACAGAGCTTAGCCTGGAGCACCTCTCCTTCAAGCCAGCAACACAGAGCACTAGGTTCAATTCCCTGAGGGTGGCCACTTTAAGAGAGAAACCTGAAAACCCCATTTGCTTTCTTTTCTCCCATATTGGCATGGATTTCTGTCTTCTCTAACACCTTGTGACCTTCTCTATATCATGCTTTAAAGTGTAATAATATGATTTTTTAAACGAAATTTATTACTTGTTGCAAAGGTCTTTTTAAACCAGTTTAGATTTCAAGAAAAAATAAATGGAAATCATTGGAAATTCATTTCACATTAATGGTCTGAAAATAAACCAAAGGACATTATGTGTGCATGTGTGTATAAGTGCACACAGAAATATATATACATATGTAGACTATATACATGTGTGTATATATGTGTATATATACATACACTTGTATAAATGTATATACACATATACCTATAATGTGTGTATGTGTATTTATTGAAGAAACAGATACCATATTCATCTCTAAAATAATATTCAGAGAATATCAAGATGATTCTGGCTGATGAAAAAGGCCAGTGGAAATTCAGGTGAAAATATTCATCGATTCCCATTGCATCACCTCTGTAATTTTGCAGCTCTCTGTATAAACATTAAATGTCTTATATAGCAGCAAAAATATAAAATAGTTGTCCATATTTTCACAGGTGTGGTGTAATTTATAAAATTAGAAAGCAACATATCAGCTTCTTAAGAGAAATGGCAAGTTTTGATATGAGTATACAATATATAAAAATATATATAGTGCTATATATAAATATTTGGTCTCTATTTCATTTTTTGCATCAGTATTAACACTAAAATATGTCTCACTAGTGATGTTTTTATGATATCCCTGATCCTAACTCAAGAGACAGTTATTTATAGTCATTTATTTTAAAAAATGAAAATAAGTGAATAATGATTAATTAGGTTAACATTGTTGCTCCCTGTGACAAAATTTTATAGGTAAATTTCAAAAGACATGTTGTAAATTAGGAGGCTCAACAATAAAACATTACCTTCCAGAAATTATGTCAGATGTGCTATATCATACATGAAAATACTTTCATCCATTCTAGGGACAGATAATTTAAAAATTGCCAAAGAGAGATCTAAAGAGCCTGCTTTAATAAGTATGCATAAAAGACATAATTAGCATATAAATCATACACAAATTATGATGTACAGCAGTATTTTTCAAACTCTAGTTACATCCATTAATGGGTTGTAAAATCAATTTAGGAACTCAGTTTTTAATAAAATAGAATAACTTAGAATACAGTAGGAGAGAAGAAAATCATAGGATAGAATAGAACAGAATAGAATAGAATAATCATGCATAATAAGGATAAGTATTGTTTCCTGAAATATTTGTTTCAGATTTGTGTGTGCACACGTGTGTGTGTCTGAGTGTGTGTACTGGATCACAGTGTAAAATACATTTTTCATTGTGGGTGATGGTCAAAAATCTTTTAGAAACACTATTCTAAAATATATTAATCAGGCTAGACTAAGTTATGCTGTAGTAACAGACAGTCTCAAAATCTCAGTGGTTTAATACAACAAAGGTTTACTTATCATCCACACAAATTCCAGTGAAGGTTCAGGTGACTCCCCAAGGCCACAGACCTCCATGCAGTGACTCAGGATCCAGGCTGATTCACCTTATGGTTTGTAATCCTAACACAAGGCTGCTATAATCACATGCAGAAGAGAACCCAAGGAGGACATTCATCCACTCCTCGATGTTTAGCCTGAGGAGACACATGCATCACTTCTGCCCATTGCCCACTGACCACTATTGGACAATAGCCCTGGCTAAATGCAAAGCAACAACTAAGGGAATATTTGGTGAGCATTAGAGTTTCTACCACAGAGAGTGCTTCACATTCCCTTAAAACACGTTCTTTTTTTTTTTTTTTTTTTTTTTGAGACAGAGTCTTGCTCTGTCACCCAGGCTGGAGTGCAGTGGTGCGATCTTGGCTCACTGCAAGCTCTGCCTCCCGGGTTCACGCCATTCTCCTGCCTCAGCCTCCCCAGTAGCTGGGACTACAGGTGCCTGCCACCACACCCAGCTAATTTTTTGTGTTTTTAGTAGAGACGGGGTTTCACTGTGTTAGCCAGGATGGTCTCGATCTCCTGACCTCGTGATCCACCCACCTCGGCCTCCCAAAGTGCTGGGATTACAGGCGTGAGTCACCACACCAGGCCAAAACATGTTCTTAAGAACCAATTTAGCATGGCAATCACTCTTCATGGATGGTACCATGAACATTATTACAAACTGGCTGTACCTTACCCTGTGAGGCTGAAGACTGTTCTAGAAAAAGATCTTAATAATTATTCATAAAATATTAATATACTATTTATCAAAGTTCATTATAAAAACAATTTATAATTCAGTCCTCTGATATAAAACTTAAATTATTAAAATCTTATTAGCTGGGCATGGTGGCATGTGCCTGTATACCAGCTACTCAGGAGGCTGAGGTGGGAGGATAGCTTCAGCTTGGGAGGTGGAAGCTGCAGTGAGCCATGATCACACCACTGCACTCCAACCTAGGTGACAGAGCAAGACACTGTCCCAAAAATAAATAAATAAATAAACAGAGTCTATTACTGAAAATAGATATTGGCGGATATAAGGTCCAAGGTTTGATCTTGTGATCCTGAGACACTCCCTTTCAACACTTAGGTTTAAAGATTGATTTTCAAAAGATTAAGTTTAAAAAATGATACAAAAAATTCCGATAGAGTTACTACTCTACATCTTCATTACTATCACTTCTAAGTTAATGCACGGTTTTCATGTGATCGGCGCATTTGCTTGGAGTGAGTATATGAAAACCATACAGTGTAAGACCTTCAGGACACATAGTATTTTATAGTTAGAGAAAGAAGTGCTGACTTAGGGGAAATGGTGATCTCACAGCTAACGTGTTTAGATGCAAAGAGTCTAATTGGGTAGTAATTTCTAAAAAGCAAAATGCAAAGATAAAGGACAGTGGTTGTGGAAGAGAGTTAGGGGTCCTTAAAACTCTGGCAGTGTGAAATGCCAGAGACCGAATGTCTCCTAGGCTAATGTAGGGGGTTCAGTTGTGGCCAGCTGGGTGGTTCTCTGTCTCCAAAGAATGAGTCAAGAGGGTGGGAGGATGGAGGGCACTTAGCACATGGGAGCTTAGACTAAACGAGAGTTAGGGTGACCAAAGCTGGAAGACAGTGTCTGGCAGCATTCAGGGTAGGGAAACATGAAGCCTGACAAAAGGGTGAATTCCTGTCCCTGAAGAGCTGAAGTCTATTGAAGGATACAGGCCAATGCATTGGCAGAGCCACCCCCAGAGAGAGTGCATTAAAACAGCACCACTTGGCAATGGTCGCATTGCAGGCTCACCCACAGCCTCTTCATGCCTTATTCAGCTTCCTAAGAATATTAACACGAGCATAAACAATACAAGCAACTAGATCTACAGAAAACAACATGCCCTCTTCGCATTGTAAATTGATCAGCTAGTACTTGAGTTTTTTCATTAGTCTCTTGTGCATTTAGTTGAACCCTTTCCTTGGCTTCAGAAAACCCTGATCAAATTTGGTTTCAGATTTATAAGGGACCTGGAATCAAAGCCTGAGAAGCTGTGGTAAATTCTCCAAGCCAATGTCCAGGCTTAATGTTTCTCTTAGAACTGAGAGTCGGGTTTGTGAACCTGGGAATAGAATGATCTCAGGTGAGGAATGCACTCGGCCTAAAAAGATGAAGATTCTGTGTTGCCAAATTTTTAATGCTCACCCATGCATCGTTTGGGGTGGGATGGGGTGGGAAGGCAACTAGAAATCTCAGCTCACAGAGTTTCAGGTGCCAGAAGAGCCAAATGAGACTGGCAATTCCTTAGGCCTAATGTCACTGTTACTGATTTCCACCCAAGAGGCTTCGGGCCAACCTGCCCTCTCCATCCCAAGACGGGGTGTGCCACCTCACAAAACCCTCAAAGGTGTCCCTCTGCATCCAAGATGACATCCCATGAGCTACTCAAACTGGATGGAGGGAAAAAGCTAAAATGTATCTTTTTCTTTTCTGACACCATGTCCCAGGACCACTGATGGGCCACAGGTGACAGGCAAACTCCTGGTCACAAGGATGCAAGCGTGAAGGTAAAGGGGCAGGTATGGTGAGGGCACCAGCCCAGTGGAGTCATTGACCAGGAATGTATCTTCTGATAAAATAAGTTTCAACTCAAAAACTCTGTTGGTTTGAATACAACATAAGTCAGCGTGGCTTTTTATGTTGCTTGCTTGCTTTTATCTATGCCTCAGAAAATGGAGTCAGGTGTTATACCAATCAAGATACCAATCATCAATGTGCCAAATGCCATGTGAGTTTTGGGGTGACATCATTCATCAGCAGCGTCCTAACCACAAATCTATGTTAGAAACATTTTAGGATAAACTTGAAGATTTTTTTTTGTTTATTTTTTGGGATTTTTTTTGGTTTTTTGTTTGTTTGTTTTTTGAGACAAAGTCTCGCTCTGTCGCCTAGGCTGGAGTGCAGTGGCATGATCTCAGCTCACTGCAACCTCCGCCTCCCAGGTTCAAACGACTCTCCTGCCTCAGCCTCCCCCTGGGATTACAGGCATGTGCAACCATGCCTCGCTAATTTTTTAAATATTTTTAGTAGAGATGGGGTTTCACCATGTTGACTAGGCTGGTGTCGAACTCCTGACCTCAGGTAATCCACTTGCTTCAGCCTCCCAAAGTGCTGGGACTACAGGCGTGAGCCACCATGCCCGGCCAGATCTTTCTTATAATATAAGCTTCAAGTCAAGGAGAGAACTAAATGGAATTTCCCAACATGAAGGTGGAAGGAAGAGGCAGGTACCAGCGCCCGGTTAGAAGTGTCTTCTGAGATGTTAACTGAATTTTGCGGCAGACTCTGTTGGTGCCTCCTCCGTATCAGGGAGTCTGTAAACTATAGCCAAACCCAGCACGCGGCCTGCTTTTGTAAATACAATTTTGTTAGCGACAACTGTGCTTGTTTGCTGTTGTATTGTCTGTGGCTGATTTGTAGTTACAGCAGAGGCTGTGTGGCCTACAATCTGGCCCTTTACAGAAAAGGTTTGCCAACCTCTGCCCTCTATCTCCTTAACCCACCTAAAGGTCATCTGTAGACAGTTTCCAGGCATGCAAAGGCCATTCTGTCTCTCTGCCTAACTGCAGAGATGTGCCAGACCTCGTGTGAAGCAGGCCAGAGCTGCTAGGGCATCAGTGCCCCGGGGCCACCCTCTCCTGAGGAGAAATGGGATGGAGAGCTGGTGGATGGATAGCTCAGCTTCCTCACCTCCTGCCTGGGACAATTTGAAGTTATTCTACCCACTCTCTTGAAGGGTCCTCAGTGGGATGGAGCCCCAGCTGCCCACAGTGGTGGCCAGCTCATTCATGCTCCCTGCGTGGACACGTCCATTCCCCATCTCATGCCGCCTCCTTCTCCAGTCAGGAGACAGAAACCACACCAGTGGTTTTAACAGAGAGAATTTAATACAAAGCACCATACAATTAGTCTAATGAATTGTTACCTAGTCAATTCAAAAAGCAAACACAAGTATCACATGGACCAAAAAATCCAACATTTGTGGGAGCTGGGAGCTCAGACAATGAAGATGCCTTCCTGGCCCAGGCAGGATCCTAAAGCATCCGTGGCACCCCAGCCTGCCTCACCCACCCACAGTGCCCGGAGGTGGAGCACAAGTGCACATGTTAGGACCTGAAAGATGGTGAGTTAGACCTGGCAGAGTGAAGCCAGAGGAAACTCAGGTGGAGGTCTGTAGTGGTCCCGATATACAAATCAGTCATCTGACCTGGGTGCAGATGCATGAGGGCAAAAGACTAGAGAAACCACCCAGCAGCTGGTTCACGCCAAGGTTTCCCTCGGGACCACTGGCACTCTCTCACAGAAACCCATGCAGATATTTTCTCATAAAACCAACGCTTACAGGCCTTAGGGAGAAGCCCAGCAGGTGGTATGGGGCTGGTTATGGAATACAAGTGCCTAGTGGGTCACTTCTTGTCAGCAGAACTTCAAGAAGCAGCTAGCTACCACCTAAGGGGAGAGGTTGGAATTAATACAACTTGAAAGTCTCAGAGGTGGGAGTGTGCTGGGAGCCAGACCAAGGAGGGGCATCAGCAGGCTAGTGCAGGTATCTCTGCAGAGACTGCGATGAGGCTGGTCCTGCAAATGCTGGGAAACTGCAGAACTGGATTCAGCTGCTGCTACAGGAAGGAACTGCCACTACCAGGGTGAAGAAGCTGTCTCAGTCCGTTTGTAACAGAATGTCATAGACTGGGTACCTTATAAACAATACAAATTTATTTCTCACTGTTCTGGAGGCTGGGAGATCCAAGATCAAGGTGCCAACAAGTTCAGTGTCTGGCAAAGGCCCACTTCCTCATTCATATATGGCACCTCCTCACTCTGAACTCACATGCTAGAAGGGATGAGGGGGTCTCTGGGGTCTCTTTCATAAGGGCACTAATCTGGTTCATGAGGGCTCTGCCCTATGACCTAGTCTCCCAAAGGCCCCACTTCCTAATACCTTCACCTTGGGGTAAGGGCTTCAACATATGAATTTGCAGGGGACATAAACATTCAGACCATAGAAGGATTGCTGGGGTGGTGTGGACAAGAGCAGAAAGCAAACAAAAGGGAGTGAGTGCCTTTTCCCTCCTCAAGACTTTCAGTCTTCGCGCAGCTCCCCTCTAACAGCACCTCCCAGGGAGCAGCTGGCTAAGCAGGACCTGACTGCAGAGTCCCAGCCCCAGCACCACTGGGTAGAGAGGGGCAGGTTTGAAGCAAGAGACAGGAGCTTACTACCCTTCCTGCAACACCACCCTACCAAACCGCCTGCACCCAAGACCTTTCTCAGGGTCTGCTTTGGGGGCAACCCAACTTAATCCAAACCTCCTTATCTGTTGATACCAAACCTTATTAATTAGCAGTTATCTTTGGGATCTTTGGGGTTACAAGCAAAGAAAACCAACTCTAACTAATGGAAACAAGTAAGCAGTATGTCAGAAACATGCGGCGTAGCCCTCCGGCCTGAAGAACCAGCCAACACCATCCCAGAAAAAAAAGACAGTGATTGGAACAAGGCTGGGGACCCAGAAACACAGCAAGGATTGGCAGGTGACCTTGCCAGAACACCCCCGCCAGGGGGCAAGTGCCAGCACTTGCAGCCTGGGCTACACTAGACTCAGATTTCTAATTTCATTGAGGGTGAATCTGATTGGGCTGGTCTGGGTCACTGGCCCACCCTGAGGCCAGAGGAAGGCAGAAGATCTTGATACATTAGGGCTGTATCCAGTGTGGGAGGAGCGGCTACTCAATACAAAATCAGGGCTGTGGCCTGAGGGACGGGGAGGTGGGAGTGGCAGATGTTAATCTGCTGTCTTAAGTTGGGTCCTCCCAGAAGACAACCCTGAGACAAGGAGTGAAGGGCAAGTCATTTATGTGAAAGGAAGCATCTATACATTGAGGAGAAGGAAAGTGAGACAGGAAAAGGAGGCCAATACCGGAGGCACTGATAAGTGCATTTCTTCATATGCATTTGAGGCTCAAACTCACTTGGGAGCTCCAAGAGACTACATAGAATATGCCTAAAAGTTACCCTAACAGCGGAGTGAGAGGGCTGGGGAGAGAGAGACCTGCTCCTCCAGGTCCTGTCCACCCTTGATTGAGGGCTGCTCCCGGGAGCATGAACTCCCCAGGACAACCAATCCGCCCAGTGTATGGACCAAGCATGTGCCTGTGGCCACATGAAACCCTAAAGCAGAGTCACATGTGCCTGCCATGAGAAGCTTGAGTGCAGTCACGAACCGGAACAGGGAGAGTTGGGGGATCTGGCGAGACACCCCGGGTGGCGGATACAACAGCAGTGATGGGTCCCTGACTCAAGTGCTGGGAAGATGAGTGGGACAGGGGCTACCACGCAGCTGCTGTACGGAGCAGGCAGCTCTGAGAGAGTCTTGCTCCCAACAGACCCGAAGCTGCCTCAGGGAAGAGGAAATGGAGACCCTGCCATGGATGCTGTCAGGAGGCCTGCTCTGACTCCGCGTTACTAACAAGAAATTCTTTACGAAACCAAAGATTTCGTGTGTGTTTCAGAGACCCTGGAGAGAGAGAAAGCCCAGAAATGAACCCATTCTGCAGCTCTACAGGAGAAAACAGAACCAGACTGGGACAGTAGAGTGTCAAGAAAATGAGCAAGTGAGTCACATCCCTGGGACCCTTGCACCTCCAGAGCCCAAGTAGGCCCCAACGTGTGCACTGCTGCCAGCCCCATATTTCACAGCACGGGCTCAACCTTCAGGCTGAGGTGCATCTGCCAGGAAATGGTGCTTACCTGGTCCCTGCCTCCCACCCTCACCTCACCTCCTTCCATTGTCCCCCTGCAGTCCCCTTTGCATCTCCTTGAATAGGCCAAGTTCACTTCTGCCCCAGGGCCTTTACACTTGCAGCTCTCTCTGCCTGAAATGCTTTACTCTCCACTCTGTATGTGATGCCCCGTGTTGTCATTCAGGTCCCACGTCACCCCTTCACAGGGTCTTCCCTTACCACCCAATCCAAAGACCCCCCGTCATTCTAGCAGGTCACACTAGTTGAGTCCCTTCGTGGTACAGTCTCTGACTTTCTCTTCGCTACCTGCTTGCATGGCATTTCCTTCCTCCCCCACTAGAATTATCACATCTGTGAGAGCAGGTCCATGTCCACATCCCACTCTTCCTTGTTGTCTTGCAGTGACCAGGACCATGCCTGGCACAGAACAGATCCCAAACCATTTTTCTTGACTGATTGAACATAATATAAAAATGACCTTTCTTTCCAAAGCAATACCCCCTGCCTTTTAAAATAATATGAACTGAACACATAGTTCAGAAAATAAAAAGACCCAAGGAGGAAAAGAAAGACTCTGCAGTGACTGTTAAAGCTAAGGACAATAGACACGCAGGCGCAAAGCCCAGTACATCCTGGGCTCCAGCTAATGGTTTCCATCATTCTCCCTTAAGCTTTTAAGTTATAAATATTTCAAAACTCAGTGGAATGGGTTTCCCATTCATCTTTTAGAAAAAACAACAAAAGCCTAATTCTTTCTTGAAATCCAAACCTCAAATGAATTTGGAACAAGATTGTTTAAAGCTTTAAATAGAAAGGAAAGGTGACTCCATTTAGTATTCAATTATTTGTAACCAAGAAATAACAGAATGTAATTTGTGACTCTGTCAATTTCCTCTAATAATGTGTAGTTGTCTTACCAGATGCTTTTTGTAGGCCGATACTACAACCCATTTAAACAATTTAAACACATTTACTCAGTTCACTTAATGTACTTTGGAGAAGCTACACAGGGAGGAGAATTTTTTAAATTGGCGTATTTTTGGACTGTGAGTAGAAAGATAGATACTGGAGGGCAACATAGAAATTTGTGTAAAGATTCTGGTTTTGAGTAATTTCTGTGTTTTAGTATGTGACACAGTAAGTACCTGTGTGCGTGTGTGTGTGCACACGCAAGAACATGCACACTCACATGGCTACTGCTATATTATGTTAACTGAGAGCACTGATAAGTCTGAAAAATCGCCCCTTAATGGCACAGCACACTGTCAGGCACATAGTACATGTTCAATAAATGCTTGCTGGACTAATTAACTCATTTCTAAACAAGGAACTTACACAGTGACACTTGACTTTGCTTCTTGAAACCTGACCTGGGATTGTAATCTCTGAGTGAGAAAATTTTAAGAATCTCATACCAAGTACATTTGGTACACATATGGTGGCAGATGACATTGGTACCCTGCCTATGACCCCTCGACCCTTAGTACTTCCATGTATTTCCAGACCTGACTTCCTAATGCCAGCACCTAGACATCTTTGCCTGACAGCTTTCTTGGCCCCCAGAGAGCACACCTCCCACTGACTGTATTAATACCCCAGCTCCCTCACCCCTCAGGGAGGCTGACTCTGAGGCACGTGATCTACGCCGTCTCCCAGAGCTCCTCAGTGGCCCCTGGTGTAAGCTGATTTGGTAACGTGCACCTTATTGGTTCACTTCTCTTCCCTGCCTTCTCCACTGTCCTATTTGTGCATCCTAAATTCATATTCCAATGAAACTTCACATTCTCTGCTTTGGGATCAGCTTCTGGGGGAATCCACGCTAACAGAGATGCCTTTAATAATTTCATCTCTAGGAAAACACTCATCCACATAAGCATGCATTTGTGCTTGAAGTGGAATGAAGATGAATCGATGTCATCAACCAGCATGTTTCTGTGTGAAATCCAGAAAATCCAGCATCCAGACTCAGATGCTATCTGAGTCTCTAATGAGACTTATGAACCAGGATGAAGAGCATGTCTCTTTCCTAAATGAGGATGGTGTGGTGGCCATTCAACAGAGCATCCTTGTCCTCATGAAGCTGACCCACCTACATTCCCAAGGTCCCTATTAATTAGACAAAGGATGTGCAAGCAAAGAAAACATTTTAATGAAGGCTTCATTGGCAATGCCAGATGGGTCAACTATGGTCTAATCCAAACAGAAACCCTCACCCTTTTATCATTTGCTCTAAAATATCAAAGCATTACCCCTACAGTGGCCCCAAAGACATTTTCTCCCATTAAGCCTGGGCATTTTAAGAGCTCTTCTCTCCTGATTTCTTCTTGTCTGACTTTGTCTTTCCAATCATGGTCTCCACGATCACAGCAGTTTCTTCATATGTCTGAATGCTCTCTGTGGAAATCTTCTCGATAGATTCCACCACTTCTACTGTCTTATAGGCCAGAGCCCTGGGAGGGCCTTTTTCTGGCAGGCTTCTGCCCCTAGTCCCAAGCCCCTCGGCTCCATCCTGATCAGCCACAGGCTTTGGAGGCTGGGGTATAGACGGTTCCTCTGCACCGGGTGTGACCACCGGACAGGGTCTCCCAAACCCCTCATCCTGCTCCTCACCCTCATGTTTCTCCTCAGGGACTTCCAGCTCTTTGCCATCTGGCTCAATCTCCTTGTCTGTAGGCCGCTGGTCAATTGGCTGTCCATCTTCTTTCTCCAGCAGACCCACCTGCCCATTCTCTAAAGGGGGCTTAGGTGACTCAGGAAAGGGCTCCAACTGGCCATCATAAAGCACAGAGTCTTCCGCGATGGAAACAGCCACCCCACCTTTAGCTGTGACGGGGGAGACACAGAACCTAGGGTCCACATAATTGGCATCCCCTGTGACCACCACGTGCCGCTCTTTGGTGTAGAGCTCAGTGGGGGTCTCAGGCTCTTTGGGGCTTCTCACTTTCTCCTTGACCATCCTGTATACTTTCCCAAAGCTTTTGCTTATCTGCCCTCCGTCTGGCACATCCTCTGGAGCCCCTTCTTGTGTCAGGGGACTTACTTCTTTACTTTCTGATTCAAACTTAGATTCACTTTCCTCTTTAAGTACCACCTGTACCAGCTTTGTGTCTTCCAAACCTTTTAATGGTGCATCTTCCAGAGCTCCGTTGGTTTTGTCTTTTGCTATAATCTCCTTTCTCCTTGGAACATTCTTGGGGAGGCCTTTTTGTCTTGGTTTTGCTGCTGTTATATCCTGCAGAGCCCTGGTAAGATCTGGAGAAACACACAGGCAGAAATTCAAGTATAATTGTTATTGAGAGGGAAAAAAACCATGCTGGTTGGACAACAGGCTAACTCTCTTGGAAACAAATGCTTTTTGTACTAGGGTGGGGCTTCCTTCATCTGGAGCAGAAGCAATGGAAGAAAGGCCTTGGCTTTGCTGCTCCATGGCCCAGGCTGAGGTACAGCTGGGCGACTCTGGACAAGTCACTGGATGCCTTTGGGCTTTCAGAGGGAAGGTGCTCCCTGTTCTGACACCCACAGTTCACCACCACATCAGGCAGAACCTACCAAGGCACTCAAGGCCATTGTCCTGACACTCAGTGGGAGCCCTAGCCCCTGTTCCCACTGCAGCCCCACTGAGCTCGCAGCAGACACTTGGATCCATGGAAGCCCATTCCTCAAAGTTATTCTCTCCTCTGACTTCCTCAAAAGAGAAACGACAGAGCTACCTGGGGGCTTCTGACATGCTCAGATGGCCTTGGGTCTGGGAATGGAACCCGTCCACGGTGGATCTACCTCATTCCATATTTAGCTCAAGCTAAATAAATGCCACCCAGCTGCGATCAGCCTCCCCTTCCTCCCAGGCCAAGAGAGGAAGCGATGCTATGAAATTCAGAAATGACAGGAATCCCCTGCCCCAAGTCCACCCTCCTGCTTCCGGACTAGCTGAAAGGAAAAACTAAAAGTTGGAGAAGACACACAAAACTCTCACCCGGTATAATTTATGAGGCTTCCCGGCTCCACCCACACAGTGAATTTTGAACTTTTTTAGCCCAAAAGTCATCCTCTGCATCCCTTCCCACTGGTAACCACAGGACAAGACAGACCAAGCACCGACATCAAGCACGGCTGATGAGAGAGCGAGCCAGGTGAGCCGGCAACAGCAGATGTGGGTCACAAAGCCACAGGTACAGGGGATGCAGAGAGGGACAGGGCACAGGAAAACTGCTGGGAGCTGGTATGCGAGGAGGAGGTGCTTACAGGACTGCACAGAATCTCAGGGCCCGGTGCCAGAAAAACTCACAAGACCCCTTAATCCAAATTATTAAGAATTTAGAACAGCATTAGCAGAGCATTCAGCCAAGCTAGGACCCTTCTGAGAGCAAGCCCCCAGGCAGGGTTGCGCACCTGCAGACCTGGCCCTGGGCATCCGGCTGCAGGGCCACTCCCCTTCCAACCACGTTGACTCTGGAATGCCACTTCCATAAAGCCCTCTGAGCTGTCTGGAAATAAGGATTTCAAGGCCCTATATGCATGAGCATCCATAGTATCACCTTCTCTTTTCTTCCCAAATGCTGGGCTTGTTCAGAACTGGGAGATTTCAATGTGAGGTGAGGTCTCACAGACCAAATGTTGAAGGCAGATGCCACATTTACCAGCCAAGCTGTTTCTGCCTGGTTTGAGGGAGGGGAGAATGAGCGATGACTGAGCAGCTACTCTGCACTGGACATCGTGTTACACGCATTGGCACAAACCCATTGATTCAATGTGGGGAGGCGGTGGGATACGATCTGGTGTTCACTTACTGCCGAGGGGAGGGAGCAAGAAGTGAATATTAAGTTGTACTTTTCGCCCAATTAAATGCTTTGTGTTGCAAAAATTATTGCTGTCAAACCATAAAACAAATATGAAAACACAAAATAAATGCCTCACGTTAGGGATGGCATGCCCAAGGTAGCCTAGCCCCTCGGTCGATTTTTCTCCTTATGAACTTCTCAGCTCAATCACTTAGCAAGCCATAGAGGGCAGAGGGTAGGAAGGAGTCCTCCCTCACATAAAAGCATTTAATTTCCAGATGGATCTGAAGCAAGCATGAATGTTAAAGTCAGGAAGAGAGCTGCTTGATTGTTTTCAAGACAGAAAAAAACAGAGGCCCAGGATTGGGGAGCGTTACCTTTCCCACCGGATCCAGTGCTGAGAGAGACTCCATGGCTCTGGGTGAACAGGGGAATGGGAGTTTCAATGAAGGCAGAGCTCAGCCTGTCAGAAGGAACCAGAAAAAACAAGCCAAACAGATGGTCAGGGGCAAGAGCGACTCTCACTAATGTTGAGCAAAAATGAAAAAAAAAAGCTTTCTCTAGACCAAATTGCTCACAAATTAGATACCGTTTTAAACGGACAGCTATATACACATTTACACACTGGATGAGGACATAAAGGAAATAATCATTTCTTTGAGCTCAAGAGTCATAAACTGTGAAACATACCTATAAAAAATTATAAAGTAGGGATTGCTTATAACCTAAAAACGCCACTTCTCCATGAGACAGTGCCTTTTTGATGTTTTTGCCATTTTGTTTGTTTGCCTTTTGATTTGCCTTTTTGATTTTTTTAATTAAGAGTGGCCAACTCAGGCTGAAGTATTCAGGGCAAATGGTATGATATCTCCAACTTAAGAGATATATATATATACACACACACACACATCATATATAAATAGAGAAAAATGATAAAAGCAATTGAAAAAAATATAAACAACTGGTGAATTTGGAGTATTCAGGAGTTCCTTGTTCTATTCTTGCAACATTTCTATCAGTTTAAAATTAGACCAAAATCAGAACTTATAGATAAATAAAACAGGTATCCAGTCAGCTTTCTGTGAAGCCCTGTCCCAAAACAAAAATGTTTACGAAGTCATTGAAATGCCAATTCTAGACTTATTCTTGCAGATGTGTGCATAAAGTGTTCACTGTGACATAAATATCATGTGGAATCATGCCAGATACACTGAACAGCACTGGAGAAAGAAAAATAAAATCCTGCTTCTCCTGCCAGGCATTCGTCTGCGCACAGCCAAGACAGAGCACCCAGGGCGAAGGGAGGAGCTGCTCCTGGTGGGGACCTCAGTTGTGGAGGGCTTCTCTTTTCATTCAATTGAAACCCAGGAATTTAGCAAGGCTGGAGTGAAGAATCACAAATTAATTCCCAGCCTGTTCTCCGGGAAAATCACTGTAGCTATGAACACGGACATAGCTGGAGAGAAAGAGAGAATTTCCCAGCTGTCTTAAAGTGAGTAGGGATCGAGTCACTGCTCCATTATGGAGGAGACCAGACAGCCACATGGTGACAGCCACGGACTGACCCAGCAAGGCACTAAGAATCGTGAGGATGGCAGCAGGAGCACCACCACCACCTCTGAGTGCCCTTGAGTGCTAGGCTCTGTGCCAGGTAGCTCACCTGCAGCACCTCATTAAATACTCCTGGGCATCCCACCTGCTGGGACACTTATGTCTCCAGAGGCCTATGAGCAAAACGCTGGCTTCTCAGCGAGGCCTTTTCTGACCACCCTACTTAAAATTGCAAGCATTCTCCCATCACCCCTATCGCCACCGCCCTCCTCCCTGCTAGAACTTCCTCCTCGGCACTGGCGGTACCTTCATCCTCTGTCTCCCCAATTAGTTTTCCAGCACCCACGGGGTCAGGAATTGTTGTGTTTCCTTCCCTGCCACATGCCCACTTTCCTAGAACTGTGCCTGGCACATAATAGACACTCAACAAAGAGTTGTGCAAGGAATAAGTGGCCCGGATGGGGAGGGCACACTCTCACCTGTTGCCTTCAATCTCGATGATACGATGATACCGGTCCAGCTCATTCTTCAGGGTTTGCTGGGCGACCGCCAGCTGCCGGCAGTCGTAAGAAGACTTCTCCAGGACCCGCTCTGTCTCCTCAATCTCCTTGCGCAATGTCTCAATCTGCTCATTATAAAGCTGAATCTCATCGTCATAACACTCATGGGCACTTTTAATAGCTTGTTCCAGAGTTGTTGTCTGCAGGCAAGGACACACTGTAAGAAAATGTATCCCCCTCTCCCCCTAAGAGACAGACCTCACGAGGAAAAGGAACCTGGACTCAGTGAATGTTTTATTTTGTTTGTGTGTTTCTCTGCCCATTACAGATTAGCAATGAATCACTTTGGAATCCTTAAGCTAAAAAACAAAGTGAAAACTGAGCTCCTGTGTCCTTACACTTTTTTTTTTTTTTTTTTTTTTTTTTTTTTTTTTTTTTTTTTGATAGAGGATCTCACTTTGTCACCAGGCTGGAATGCAGGGATGCGGTCATGGCTCACTGCATCCTCCACCTCCCAGGCTAAAGTGATCCTTCCACCTCAGCCTCCTGAGTAGCTGTGACTATGAGCAAGCACCAACACACTGGGCTAAATTTTTTTGTTGTTGTTCTGGTAGAGATAGGGTCCCGCTTTATTGCCGAGGCTGGTTTCAAACTCCTGGCTTCCTCCTCCCGCCTCAGCCTCCCAAAGTGCTGGAATTACAGGCATGAGCCACTGCACCCAGCCCTTCTTGCACTAATATCAGCACCCTCTGCAATGAACCCATAAGGAGGCCCACCCCAAAGGCAGTCTGAAGACAAACCTAGAAAATAAAACAAAACCTAGGCCAGGTGGCTCACACCTGTAGGTAAAATAAAATGAAACCTAGGCCAGGTGGCTCACACCTGTAATCCTAGAACTTTGGGAGGCTGAGGCCAGCAGATCACTTGAGGTCAGGAGTTTGAGACCAACCTGGTCAACATAGTGAAACCCTGTCTCTACCAAAAATACAAAAATTAGCCAGGTGTGGTGGCACACACCATAATCTCAGCTACTTGGGAGGCTGAGGCAGGAGAATCACTTGAACCTGAGAGGTGGAGGCTGCAGTGAGCCAAGACCACACCACTGCACTCCAGTCTGGGCAACAGAGTGAGACCCTGTCTAAAAGGAAAAAAAAAAAAAAAAAAAAAAAAAAAACAAAAAAACCTGCTATCCATGGAATAATAATTCAAATAAAGTACATTCTTCAGACTTCAATGAATTAGTATAAATCCAATAGCCAAAAAATAAGGAAAAAGAAGAGCATACTGAATAGATAAGACGCTACTTTTATTGAAATACTGAGTGGGAGAAAAGTTTCCTTGTTCTCATTCAGTCGCTACGGTGCTTTGATTTTCTGCCGAGTTTGGATCGGCAGAGTTACATTTATGTTTTGGTACCTAAGGTGTGTGTGTGCACATTTGTGTACACATAAAATAATGTCAGAGAAATACATTAATCAGAGCAAATAAAAATTAAGGCAGGAAAATAGAAAGAGATAGTTTTATATTCAGTGTAAGAGCTTGTGATAATACATAAAGACCCATAAATGCTCAGTTGTGTGCCACATAACAGTACTGCAGTCAACAATGGACTGCATATAAGATGGTGGTCCCATAAGAGTATAATGGAGCTGGACAATTCCTGTCGCCTAGTGACAACCGCAACCATCCTAGGGCCATGGAGCCACACGTTCACTCACGTGTCTGTGGGGACGCCGGCGTAAACAGACTGTGCTGCCAGTTGCATAAAAAACTTCTAGCACATGCAATTATGTACAACACATAATACTTGACAATAATAATAAACAACTAAGTTACTGGTTTATGTATTTACAATACTACCCTCTTTCTCATTATTTTGGCGCATAGTCCTACATATAACGAGGTGTTTCTGGTAAGACAGTGACGCCACATTACCCCAGCCGCAGCCTCCTGCAGCTCACATTTCCCACATCTCTTGATTGCAATATTTTCTCTCGTGCTTAAGTGTTATTACAAGAGTCAAGAAGCTTTAAAAAACGTTTAAAGTTTATAAAATAGAGACCGAGGTAGTCATGACTCTTTTCCAATCTCATTCTTGAGTAGGAAAGAATTTGACATGCATGGTCCTCAAAAACAAAACAAACAAAACCACACTTCTACCTAGCGCAGCCCTTCTGGACTCAGTGTGCACTGGAGCCACCTGAGGGTGCTAAGAGCCTGGCTCAGCAGGGATGGGGAACTGGAGACTCCGCCTTGCTCACCAGCACCCACGTGATGTTGATGCTGCCGGGCCACGGGCCACACTTTGAGTCACGAGGGGTGAGACATGCATCTATAGTCAACTTCAGGCATGTCCACAACAGGCATTTCCTACATCCAGACCTAAATGTACCTACTGGACACCTGGAAGATGATCATTGCCGTCAAAACCCAATTCTTCACTTTATACACTTTATGCCCTTGGATCATGAAATTCCTTAAGTCAAAATGTAGCTTTCAAAGGTGTTTGGCAAGATGGCTGGGTGTGGCGGCTCACACCTGTAATCCCAGCACTTTGGGAGGCCAAGGCGGGCAGATCACTTGAGGTCAGGAGTTCAAGACCAGCCTGGTCAACATGGTGAAATCCCATCTCTACTAAAACTACAAAAATTAGCCAGGCGTGGTGGCCAGTGCCTGTAATCCCAGCTACTCAGGAGGCTGAGGTACGAGAATCGCTTGAACCCGGGAGGTGGAGGTTGCAGGGAGCCGAGATCGTGCCACTGTACTGCACTCCAGACTGGTTAACAGAACAAGACTCTGTCTAAAAAAAAAAAAAGCAGGTGTTCAGCCATAGATCTGTTGCATCAGGAGGGAGGAGGAAGGGAAGAAAAGGTACACGTGCTAAGCACTTTGGGAGATGTCTGTCCAGTCCACATTATCCCTGCGTCTGATGTCAGCCCCACCCATCCCCAGGCAGAGTAGAAACAAAGTGACCCCACTCTCCTGTGCCGAGTTACAGGACCAGGGGTGGGCCTGACCCAGGCTGGCCTGTCACACGCCTTCTCTCCCAGGAATCTGGAAAGGGATCTCAGAAATCGCAGAGTTTGGTGGCAGGTTCCAGACTACAGGGACACATGAACAGGTCTGAGGCTGCCGCTCTGGAATGGTGAGCTTTCATATGCATGGCAAAGCTGAGAAAGGTAATTATTTGGAGAGGAAGAGAAATGAGGCCAAAAGGCAAAGACAAACAGAAATTAGGCCGCCGTGGCAAGAGAAGGAAGAGGAGGAAAAGGAGACAGATAGCAGCAGCCTCAGCTCCCAGTTCCTGGTTCCTAATTCCTGATGCACACCTCCTCTCAGATTTCATGCCCTGCCTTTTATACCCTGCTCCTTCGGGGAAAAAAAAAAAAAAAGTACCTTTCCAGTGCAGAAACCTGGCAGACAGCACCTTAACTGAGAGATCAGAGTTAATGTCACCTGTATGAGGACCCATCCACAAGATGAAATACTCAGGACACAGTGTCACTCCATGGAGGTCTTGCCAAGAATGCAGACCTTCCATCTAATCCTGAGAAAACATCAGGGAAACCCAAAAGGAGGGATGTGCCGCAAAGTCACTGGCCTGGGTTCTTCGAAAGCATCACGGTTATGAAAGACAGAGAAAGACTGGGGACCATCCCAGTCTGGGGGAGACAAGCAAGACATGACACCTAAATGTGAGTAGGCTCTAGACCAGGAAAAAACACGAGTGGAACAACTGGTGAGATTTTAGTGCAGTCTGTTAATAGGACAGGATCATTGTTAATTTCCAGGTTTTTATCATCGGCCTGTGGTTTTGAGGAAGCTGGATGAGGGGTATATATTGGAAACTACTGTGCTGTTTTTGCCACTTTTCAAAAATCTAAAATTACTTCTGAATAAAACAAGAGTCCCCTTCCTGTTTCAGCTAGTGTGATCCGGTTTCTGTTCCTCCCAAGAAATCTGGATTCAAACAGTCACATGTCATAGCAAATACAAGTCACACACACTAACGTCTGGTGCAGCCACATCTCACCCACACCAGAGTGTTTACACACTCTAGGAAACACCTCCAAGGAATATGGGGATTTAAAAGACCCCTTTGAGGCCCACAACTTGAAGCAGCATTGGAATTACATGGTGAGGGAAGTGTGAGGGGCTGCAGAGAACATAGAGGGGCCATGTGTTAGGGGATGGGGCAGGAGGGCTCAGGAGACAGACTATTCTCACTTCTATTTTTTGAGACAGGGTCTCACTCTATTGCCCAGGCTGGAGTACAGTGCTGCCATCAGGGCTCACTGAAGCCTCGATATCCTGGGCTCAAGTGATTCCCACACCTCTGTCTCCTTAGCAGCTGAGACCACAGGTGAATGCCACCATGCCCAGCTAATTTAAAAAAAAAAAAAAAAAAATGTGTAGAGACAAGGTCTAACTATGTTGCCTAGGCTGGTCTTGAACTTCTGGGCTGAAGTGATCCTCCCACCTTGGCCTCCCAAAGTACTGGGATTACAGGTGTGAGCCATAGCACCTATAATCTGTCACTTTTCGATGTTTGAAATCTTCCATAATAAAGAGTAAAAGAAAAAATTACATATGAAGAGAATGTACCCCAGACCACTGACCCAGGAGCTCTGGGGCGACCGTCCCCTTTGGGGGTGGGTTCCCCAGCCCAGAGCCGGGGTAGTGGCTGGTGCTGGTAAGTCCTAAGCTGGGCCAACTCACCAACCTCACAACCACCTTATCAGGGAGGGGCTGTCATTATTTCCACTTTACAGATGAGGAAACTGAGGCACACTGGCAAAGTGACTTGCCCATAAATACCACAGCAGGATTCGAATCTACCTGTACAACGTCTGAAACACCTCCCAGAACCAGGCCACCCCTACCCGGCACCTCAGCCTCCTCCCTGCTGCGGGCAAGCAATGTGCAAGCACACACACACGCACACATATGCACACACACGCACACATATGCACACACACACACACACACTCCAGGGCCTCTGCAAACTCCCCATTCCCACACAGCAACAGGCCAGCACCAGCCTGTTCTCTCTGAAGACATGGGAAAGTCAGTGTGAGCCATGCAGAGACCTCTCCTTGCAGGTTTTCACTTAGCAAAGTTTTGAACTGTAAATAGAATCACAAAGCATCACAAACTGGGAAATGAGAGACCAGAAAAGTCACCTATGATCTTTTTACCCTACAAGTGGAGTGTAATCTTTTTATATCTCATGAAGTGGTGACTGTTATTTTTGTGGTAGTGGTAGGGGGTGGATGGGTGAGATGTTTTCTCGAGTGTGCATTTGTGTTTGTTTGAAGAAGGCCGCATGTTTTAAAGGCTGGAGATTCTCTGCTGCAGCACTGTGGGAGGAGCTCCTGCCCTAGGCACCCCCACAGCCACCATCCCCCACGTGACCATGAGGCCCAGAGCCCTCCAACCCTGCACTGGTCGCAGATGCTCTACAGGATTCTGCTGAGTCCAGTGAAGTGATGACTTGGTTTATAAAACTGGACTGCTGTCTATATCAATATGGTTTTTATAGCTCCATAATTCAAACCTTTCATCAGAAGGAAAGGTGTTCAGGAAAACCAGTAAGAGCCCCTCTCAGAAGCTCAACAGGAAGGGAGATGCCTGTGACGACAGCCACCGTGGCACGGCATCCACTGCCACCCAGCACCAACCTGGTCAAGGAGAGTGAGGCACGGACCATCCTCTAGAAGGCCGCAGGCCAGCAGGGGAGGGGCGCCCAGGGCATCTCGGAGGGAGAAAGAGGCTTCCAGGAGGAGGCAGGACCGGTCCTGGGAACCGAGGAAGGAAGGGGACTTCCAGAAAGGAGAGAAGGAATGAGCAAAGGGGCAGGTCCCAGAAACTGCAGGAGGGGTCAGGAGACGAAGAGATGAGAGGTTGACCCACGGTTCCTCCAAGGGTGGAGCCATGTGGCAACTTGAACTTTATCTGGAGCCAGGTGACTGCTATTTCTGCCTGGACCGTTAGATTGCCTGGTTTGTATCTGTCTCCCCACTGGGCTGTGAGCTGCTGAGGGCAGGACACAGGCAGGAGCCTGACGCGAGCCCCATCTGGAGGGGCGAGCTCCCACCTCAGTCCTTGGGACCCCAGACAACTTTGGGTGCAAGGTCTTTTTTTTTTTTTTTTTAAAGGAAACGCGTTACACACTGTCTTACACAAACTAAACCACTAGATGGTGTTAAGTGACTTTAATGAGAAATGAGACATGGGCGGCTCCCACTTTGCAATTTTAAAAAGTGACTTTCTTTACTTCCCTGTCACAGAAATTCTCAGTCCATGCAATTTACGGAACTAGAATTACCTGTCCTTTCCTCTCCACCTGTCCGAAGTGCTTCCTCCAGGGCTCTTAGGGGTATATGTGCACTTATTTGAAGGAGAGGCTTCCAGCTCCAAGCCCAGGCACCGTTCTCCCATCCTCCGCCCAGCCTCTCCCAGACCCAGCCCGCAGAGCCAAGCGGAGGGCTTGTGAAAACAAGGCGCACCGGCCCGCCCCAGAGCTCCTGGGTCAATGGTCTGGGATGCCTGTGAATTTGCATGTCTGACAAGTTCCCAGGTGGTGCCGCCGCTGCTAGGACAGGGACCTCACCCTGAGGACCCCTGCAGTGGAGAGTTCGGGAAGCTTCGAACGCCCTAACCATAGGCGGAACCCGCTGCCAGGCCGTGGGGCTACCAGACGCTCTCCCTCGGCCCGCCCTCCACCGAGTTCCGGCCACAGTGCGGGCCCTGCCCAGAGGTGTGCGGTCAACATCTTCCTTCAGCTCTAGCTTAGGTGCTACATTAGGAAGCCACTAAAACCTTTAAAACCAGCAAAAACCCAGCCACAAACATTGGAAATGAGGCCCAAGCCTGGGACACAGGGGGACCGGGTGGAACATTCGCCCCCTCCCTGGGACCCGCCCCTACCCTGTGGTTCTCAGTGTGGCTCCTGGACCGGCAGCAGCACCATCCCCAGAACACCTGAACATGCAGCGTCCCGGGCAACTCCCCAGACCCACTGAGTCAGGAGCTCCTGGGCGCCTCAGCCACGTCTGGGTTTTCATCAGAGCTAAGGAGGCAGAATTTTGGCCCCCATGACCATTTCTCCTTGGTGCTACACCCTTGAATACGTTACATGGCAAAAAGGGACTTTGCAGATAGAATTAAGGTTCTTAATCAGTTACCCTTTTTTAAGGAAAGGAGTTTATTCAAAATTATCCCCAATCACAGGAGCCCTAAAAACAGAAGTCAGAGAAACGCATAAGTCCAACTCAATTAGATGAGACGCAGGAAGAGGGTTCAGAGTTCGCTGCCGGCTTTGAACATGGAGGGACCTGAAGCCAAGGAGCATGGGCAGCCCTGACACCCGCTCCTGGCCAGCAGCCAGAAAAGAAGGAGGGTCCTCACTCCTGCCAAGAACTTGAATGAGACTGGAAGCAAATTCTCCCCCAAGAGCCTCCGGACAAGGGCCCAGGCTGGCCAACATCCTTCTTTCTACCTTTTGAGACCCAGAGCAGAGAAACCGATAGGACCCGCCCAGACTTCCCACCTACACAACTGCGATGACACAGGTGCTGTTCCAAGCTCCTGTTAGTGGTGACTCATCAAGACAGCAACAGAAAACGGACACAGTCCTGTTTCATCAGCCCTATGCTACAGCTTGTTACTGAGCATAAGCACATCTGTCATTTTATATAAAACGATTCAGTAATATTTTGATAACTGTTTTAATATAGTTAGTTTCTTTTCTTTTTTTTTTTTTTTTTTTTTTTTGAGACGGAGTCTCACTCTGTTACCCAGGCTGGAGTGCAGTGGCTCAATCTCAGCTCACTGCAGCATCAACCTCCCCAGGCTCAGGCAATTCTCCCACCTCAGCCTCCTCAGTAGCTGGAACCACAAGCATGCACCACCACGCCCTGTGCCATCTAGGCTGGGGTCCTTCATCTTTCTCAGTATCTCTAGAGCAGTGGTTTTCAACTTTAACACCACCGCCCCAGGAAAAACCACATTTCTCATTGCAAGCCATACACATCAGATAGATGTGTGTGTGTGTATTTCAACATATCCATATGGATGTAGAGATAAAACGAGGGCTTCACAAAACAAATCCTCCCTTTGGCTTGCTGTACACTCTGTTTTTCTTATTATATTTTAGTCTAGCATTTTGTTGACTTCCTTTTACATGCCAATCAATTCTACTGAATTCGTTTTACATCCAAAAATGAGTTGTCACTAGTCGTTTGGAAAACACTGGTCTCTAGGACCATGACTGGGCTTGTATCCATATCCCTATTCACATACACAGCACACACACACACACACACACACACGACACACACACCACACACTTCACATATGCATCCCACATATATCACACATACCACACATATTACACACACACCCCACATACACAAACACATACAACCCTTATTCTATCCTGTCAGAGCCTCAGAAGAAACCACACACGCCCCAGTCACCAGGATGACGCACATGGTCCCTGAGCCAGGGTTTCTCAAGCAAGAAGGAATAGTTTTAAGGGCCTTACTTGGTTTCTCCTGCTGCGATCGTCAGCTCAGGGGACCACCACAGACCCGGGTTTGCTTTCCAGTAGCCCCTAAGAGCTGCTGCACTGTGAGTTTTGTGTGGTGCATGCTGGGATGGGAATTAGGATGTGAACTCCAAGGTCCCAAAATGAAATCCTGAGCAGACATGGGGGCACTGGAAATCAATAAAAAGCACAACGTCTAGTTGTGGCTTCACATTTTTTCCCATTTTGTGGGCCCTGGCAGGGCAGAGACAGAGTAACACATAATGTCCAAATGGTCCGGGCTTTCTGAAGCATCCGATGTTTACACGTTTTGCTCTCTTGTCCCCACGTGTACTTGTTAAACCAAATGTCAACTTTCTTTTTGGTTTGGGAAACGTGGTTAGGGAGCCATACAAAGGTGCAGTATTTTAACCCAGCCGTCCCCACGGAATGCCCTGCTGGAGGGTAACGAGAAAGAGAGAGAACTGGAAGGAACCAAGGAAGATGAGCCAGGAAGTAGCCAAGAAGGCACAGGCCACAGGACAGCGTGGGGCTTTTCTGTTTTGTTTTCAAATTAAGCTTCACCCAAAAGGGGTGGGGGTAAAAATATGAGCTTTCCACCAACACCTTTCTAACTAGAAGCAAACACTGATACAACCACTCTTTCCATTTTGTAATCAAATTCCTAAGGAGAACTGTTACCATGAGAAGAAAAATAGAAGCACAGATTTGAACAAGTGGAGGAGAAAAATCCCTACTGTGTCCGTTTCTTCTTATTCTTACAAAGTTTGACCTGGGCAAAATGAATGCATGATGTAGACACTGGGGCAGCCTAAGCCTAAGCCTCAGAGGGGAGGGCATGACTTAAAGGAGTCCCAAGGGGCACCTCTGAGGGGCCAGGAATGAGCGTGACGCCTGTGTTCACTGGCTCAGGACTCTCCCTCGTCCTGGAAAACTCCTCAGTCCAGGGAAGAGCAGAGCGCTTGGTCACCCACTCCGAAAACCCCGTTTCTGCCAGGAACATAGGATATGTTCAGCATGTGACAGCTCCTCAAGCTGCATGCGTGTGCTGCATGTAACGCCGCCATAAAACACGTGGGAAGCCCCAATGCGCATGCGGTAGACTCAAGCGTACCTGGGCCTGCAGCTCCACTCTCTGTGCCTGCAGGTGGGCGAGCACCTCCCGGCCCTCCTCCAGCTGACTCCGCAGGGCGGCCACCTCCCGCTCCGTCAGGAGCTTCTCCTGTACAGAGAAGGCCAGAGTCAGATTCACAGGACATGCAGAGAGGAAAAGGGCAGAGGAGGTGTGGGGCCCTCGTATGGATGGAATATCCGTGTCCCCCTGAATTCTGTGTTGAAGTCCTAACTCCCAAGATGAAGGTTTCAGGAGGTGGGACCTTTGGAAGGTGTTAAGGTTAGATGAGGTCATGAGGATGGGGGGCCCCACGATGTGATTAGGGTCTTTGTAAGAACAAGAAGAGACACCAGAGCCCCCACTCCCGCCCCCTGTCTGTCTGTCACATGAGACAAAGCAAGAAGGCAGCCATCTTCAAGCCAGAAAGAGAGCCCTCTCCAGACACCAATTCTGCTGGCACCTTGATCTTGGATTTCCAGCACCCAGGACAGTGAGAAATAAATGTCTGCCTGTCAGCCCTCCTGTCTATAGTGTCCTGTTACAGTAGCGTGAGGAGACTAAGCCAGGCCCACAGCGCAGCCATCAATGGCTTTTGCTTTGTCTTCAAAGTCTGAACCTCCTTCGGAGTGTGAAACACCGGGACCAAGTACCAGGAGACCAGAGCTTAGACCTGGCTGTGCCGTGAACCTACTAAGAGACCCTAGAAAAGGCATTTGACTCTCAAAGCCTCTGTTTTCCCTTCTGTGAAAAGGAAAACCTGGAATGCACACTCTAAGAAAATGAAGGTTGTTTGGAGCCACGAGCCACACGCTGTGCTCGGATGTCAGCGCAGCCCAAAGCAGAAGCCATCAGCCCCAATGGGTGAAAGAGAAGTGACGCTCCAGGGAACGGCTGGAAGGAAATCCTCCAACCTCTCCACACTCTGCCAAGCAGGTGCCTCTCTCCTGAGCTGCCTTTCCACATTTATTCAAAAATATTCAAATTGTTTCACAAAGGCCTGACTGCTCAAGAGCCATGCACTCTGACACAGAGCACATTGACTCGAAGCCACGCAAAATCAAACACCAAGGCTACACTGAGGGTTTCTGTGTCCAAGCCCATGCATGGAAGGCAGCCTCTGCTTCAAATACCTTACAAAGTGGCTGCAGCAGTGACACAGACATACAGGAAAGTGACTGTCTAATTTGACTATAGAATTGCTAAACTAAGACTCATAAAGATGTGATGCTTTCTCAATTGGTACTTCTCCATCCTGAGCATGCCCACGAGTCCCTGAGGATCTGGCTAAGATGCAGATTCTGTCTCAGTGGGTCTGAGGCTGGGCTGGACACTCTGCACATCTCACAAGCCCAGGTGATGCTGATCGATGACATCAAAGTCAGTCCAGTGTCTGTGTACTTACGACTTAGAAGGGTCTTATTACAAGGGAATAGACGATACAATTCAAAAGGTATGCTCGGATGTAAAACACCTTTGAGTTAGAGGACAAAAGTGGGTTTGAAAAAATAAAAATAACATCTCTGGAAAGGGATCTCTGGCAAAGAAAATTAAGACTTCTGGAAAAGCTTTTTTAGGCCTTAGTAGCAACCTCGGTTACATCTACTAAGGACAACAGGATCCTGAAATGGTAGTTGGTGGGCAATTCGGACAAGACTATCCTCATGAATGCCAAAAAAGGTAACTTTCCTGTCTCTTAGATGATACTTTGCAGGGTTCAAAAGTGTCTTCTAAAGCAAATTTGGGTATTTCTTTAGCTTTGTATAAAATAATTAAGATGAAAAAGTTCAGGTAGCTGGTGACCCCAGCCCATGGGTTCTGCAGCAGCTTGTCTGCATGCTGCTCCTGGACAAGCCCCACCTCCTGAGCAGCCCATTCATTGACTCGGAGCATGGCCTGAGCACACATCTAGGCAATTGCAAGTGTCACCAGGGTTGAGAGCCACCATCCTAGATCATCCTTGCAAAAAGACCCAGAACCTTATCTCTTGCTCAATCCACCAAACCCTGTACTAGCCTACCACAACCTCTGGAGAAGGGACACTGTAACATTTTTATTTTAATTTGCATCATTTCCAGTGTTTTGGGGTTTTTTTGTTTCTTGTTTGTTTGTTTGTTTAGAGATGGGGTCTTGCTATGTTGTCCAGGCTGCTCTTGAACTCCTAGCCTCAAGTGATCCTCCCACCTCAGCCTCCTGCGTAGTTGGGATTACAGACACGAGCCACCTCACTCGGCACCAGTCTATTTATATATATATCATGCTATGCATCACAAAATTCCATAAACCATATTAGGAAAAAAACTACTATCCTGTTGAGCAGCTAGAGCACTAAATGAAGACGGAATTTGGAACATAATATCGGAAATAACTTTTCATATCCAAATCTTTAGTTTTTACAAATCGGCTTCAACAATCTCTATCCTTTCCCACTAGTTTCCATGCCACAGGCTCACATAATCATTAGCAGAGCTCTGTCTTGAAAATATACTCACTAATTATCTGAGCTTCTCTGTATTTTAAATTCATTAACAGATTGATAGGGAGAATAAGGAAACAAACCAATCTTTTAAATGGGCAAGGGGCTTCAGCAGATACTTCCACAAAGAAGCTATCCGGATGGCAGATGAGTGCACAAAAGGATGCTCAGCTTCCTTAGTCATTAGGGGATGCAAATTAAAACCACCACCATTAGAAGAGCAAAGACACACTAAAAAGCTGACATACCAAGTGCTGACAAGGACAGGGAGCCACAGAAACCCTGATGCATTGTGGGTGGAGATGCAACAATGGCACATCGCTTTGGAAAGCAGCTTGGTCATTTCTTATAAAGTATGCAAGGAAGAACAGCTCGTAATTCTCAAGAGAAAATACCGAAGAAAATGGTCAAGGACGCAGTTTACATCCTCATGTGTCTAAATATTGGCATTTACAGTACAAGAAAAATATCAGCAGAACAAACTTCAGATGAGGATACAAAGCAGGAGTGGGGAGTGGACCCTGGTGGCCGCCCTCACAGTCCAACCTGTGAGCCCTTGCCTGGGAGTCTGCAGATACAGCTTCCCGCCAGGGCTGGTTTGCCTTTTCCTGCTCCAAGTCTTACCTCCCTCATTCCACTCGTCACAATGGATGCCGGAGGAGTGGTGTGGATGATCTGCTGCAGGATGCTGATATAGGTCTGAACTTCCAGAAGATTCTGTTAGGGGAGGGAAAGCATTCTCGTTATAAGTTGAGCTGTGCTGGTTTTTCCTTCCAGTACTAGATGAGCACAGGAAGGGACACTTCCACATGCTGCATCATCACACACGGGACAGACCATGACCAGGTTCAGGAGGAAGAAGAGACTGATGCATTTGCTGCCGTCGGTGGGCCTGCCCACATGTGCACCATGCTCATTCCTGGCCCCTCAGTCTCCTTTAATCTTCACAAGAACAATGGGTAGATGAATAAACTAAGTCTTGCTTTATGTTACCATTTCTCTTCAGCTACATTGGTGCATTGATCTCCACAAAGCCCTGGGTGGCAGAGGCACAAAAAACAGAGGAAAAAAACAGCCCTCACCAGACATGGTGGCTCACACCTGTAATCCCAGCACTTTGGGAGGCCAAGGCGGGCGGATTGCTTGAGCCCAGGAGTTGGAGACCAGCCTGGGCAACATAGTAGGACCTCATTTCTACAAAAAATTTTAAAATTAGCTACGTGTTGTGGTGTGCACCTGTGGTCCCAGCTACTTAGGAGGCTGAGGTAGGAGGATCACTTAAACCTGGGGGTGGGTGGAGGCTGCAGCAAGCTGTGATCACCCCACTGTACTCCAGCCTGAGTGATAGAATGAGACCCCGTGTCAAAAATAAACAAATTAAAAGGCCCTGGAGGGCACAAAGGACCCTTTCCAACACCAGCAGTGTTTCAAAGAATAGGCTTTGTTCAATCAGGCCTGGACTAAAAGACTTACTGGCTATGTGTGACCTCAGGCAAGCTATTTAAACCTCCTAAAATGCAAGTTCTTCTATAAAACAGGGATAACTATATGTAGGGATGCCTGATCCCCTTTACCGGCCAGCGCCCCTATCCCAAGCTCTGTGAGTAACAACAGATGACACAGCCCTCTGCAGAAAGCAGCCCTTGGTCGACCAATGGTCATCTTGTCTAGGAAGCCACCAGGCCCTGCCTCATCCCCAACCCAGGCCAATGACTGATGGCACGGGAGTACAAAAGACCAACTCTCTCGACTCCTTGAGGGACCCGGCTGTGGTGTAATTCACAGAGCTTCCCATGGGATCATGAGAACGCCACAGCTGGACTCCACTTGAGGACACGTCCTTGCTGTGCTCCCTGCCCTGTCTTGCCGCTTTCCTCCCCTTCTCCTCAGAGCCCTCCACTAAGACATCAGTGACAAAAAATCACTACCTAGAGCTCTGCTTATAGGGAGCCTGACCTGAGCACTAGTTCACAAGGTTGCTCTTGGAATCCGGTGAGATACTGCAGGGGGGGAGCTTCACAGTGTGAGCTATCATCATCACCATCATCATCATCAATATCATCCTAAATGGCCTGGAAGAATTCTTTGAACTGCTTCAAAACTGCCCCAAGCACTGTTCGCAGGATTCCATCAAGTAGAGCAGAAGCAAGGAGGTGGGTGGGGAGGAGGAAATGGCTGGGCCTAATGGAAAGTTGGAGGGACCCTGATTGGAGCAGACAGGGCTGGTGTACTGATGCAGGTACACACTGAGGTAGGAAGGGAACCAGAGGTTCACTGAGCACTTGCCAAGCTCCAGGTTGTACCCATGTTCCCACATTGTCTTAGTTTGGGTTTCCACAGAAGCAGACTCTGGGAGAGGGATCTGAGTATAAACAGTTGACTGGGCAATGATGCCAGGAAACATGATGGATGGAGTGGGAAAGTGAGGCAGGAAGGGAGGGTGGTCAGCGAGGGCTATTACCAATGAGTCACCACTGTGAGCACCTGGAGCTCAATCCTGGTGAGGATCTCTGGGTGCCAGTGCAGAACAAAAGCCTCAGAGTTGGTCTACAAAAGCGAGAGGGAGCTGGGATGTTTATACACCAACTCCCATCAGTTCCGGTTGAGGCTGCTCCCTGTTCCTGGGGACAGGAGTTCCTCAACACCCCACTACAGGTAGAGCAGCCTCCAGCTGCTTGGAGAAAGTCCTCAGGCAAAGCTGCAGGGATGGCAGTGGGAGGAGGCCAGAGTCCCTGAAGAGGGAAGCCCTGAGGCACCCACAGGTCTGCTACACTACTTCACCCACACCACTGCTGGGAAGAAGAGCCTGCATTTGCATTTTGAAGATGAAAAAGCAGCTCAGAGAGGTTAGGCCACTCACCCATGGTCAAACAGCTGCAAGATCTGATCTTTCAGTTATGCCAGGGCCCGCCACAGTCAGGCCTGTGAGGAACTGTTGGAGGCCGGGGGAATCTGAGCACTGCAGGAGAGGAAGCTCCTGAATAATGTGCTCCTGCAATTAACAGGTTCAGAGAAAAACAAGCCTTTTTTTTTTTTTTTTTTTTGAGACGGAGTCTCACTCTGTCTGCCAGGCTGGAGTGCAGTGGTGTGATCTCGGCTCACTGCAAGCTCCGCCTCCCAGGTTCACGTCATTCTCCTGCCTCAGCCTCCTGAGTAGCTGGGACTGCAGGCGCCCGCCACTGCGCTCAGCTAATTTTTTGTATTTTTAGTAGAGACAGGGTTTCACCGTGTTAGCCAGGATGGTCTCGATCTCCTGACCTTGTGATCCGCCCGCCTCGGCCTCCCAAAGTGCTGGGATTATAGGCGTGAGCCACCGCGGACAGCCGAAACAAGACTTTTTAATGTATCTTCTGAGCAGAAACAGTTGATGGACTGTCGCTTAATGAAGACGGATCTATATAAAATCACTTTGTAAATTATACTGTACAATATAGATACTGGTTCACAACACCACGGCCCTCAAACCACACCCACTACTGCCCACTCTTCAAAGCAGGTCTGGCTCATTAAGCACTGTCCAGTGACCAATTCACCCCTATTTGGTTGGAGGGGAAATGCACAAAGGTATACCACTCTCTAGCAGTCTGTTTTCAGCCACAGTGCCCTGGGCTTACCTGATCAAACCCAAACTGGGTTTTCTAGAGGAAGGGCTTCAAGGGGTCATGGTTACCTTCTTGTGCCTGTCCTTCGCCGCACTGATATCGTCTTGCAAAAATTGGGCTTCCAGCTGAAGGCGCAGGTTATGCAGCAAGGCTTCATCAGCTTCCTGCAATGAGAACCACATATCCCTAGCCACAGGCACCATGGAGCATAGGGGTAAAGCTAGCCGGGTATATGAGCACACAGACCACCTGGGAGCTTACTGAAATGCAGACTCTGATTCAGTAGGTCTGGGAGGGATCTGAGATTACGCATTGTAGCAAGGCAATGGCTTAGCCCACTGGACCTGTTTTAGAACAGCAGTTCTCGACAGAGGGTGATTTTGTCCCCAGGGGGACATTTGGCAGTGTCTAGAGACATTTTTAGTTGTCACCACTTTAGTGGTAGGGTCCTTCTATTGGCAACTAGTGGGTAGAGGCCAGGGATGCTGCTAAATACCCTACAATACACAGGACAGCATCCCCCCACAACCCTGCACACAAGGAATTCCCCTGCCTAAAGGGTCAATACGGCCAGGGTTAAGTAACCTTGATCTAGAAAGATCGGAGCGCTAGGTATATTTACATACCAAATAAAGTTAATATTTAAGTAACCTCTGTATTTGTTCTATATGTCATCATCAGTGAGTTGGGTTTCTAAGACTGAAAGAAAGAGTTTTCCCTTAAATCCTGAAATCTGTATTCTAGTAGTTTTCTCCCAAGGACTGTTAACATTTACCCTGAGAAGATGCATCTTTAATACAAAAACGCATTTTTTAGAATGACTGTTTTGTGAATAGCATTTGTTCCTCTAAGGTTGGAAACTACACTCATCACAAAAGGTTGAATTTTCTCAGGAAACGTTCTGATAATTCACTGGCTCTTACATCATTGATCTAGTTTGAATATACCAAATAGGTATGAAAGAATTATTAATGCTCTTAATAAGATTGTGCTACGATGTCCAGAAGTGACTTATATACTTCGGCATCTTCAGTGTGATATTACAGGTGAGCATTACTTGGATTCGTCAGGATTCCCCACTCTCCCAAGATACCTCTGCCATGCACACCTGCCAACACCTGAGGCCTTGGGAAGTGGATTTTTATTGACTTATTAGTGACTTGCTAATAAAATAATGAATATTAGCAATGGGCTCTCATTAATCAAGGGGGACATGTGGTTTGGCTAAAATATGTAAGAGACACTGTCCACGCTCGCATGAACAGAGTTATGACAGTCACGATATGTGGACTGGCCATGAGATGTAGAGACACTCCCCACCCTTGTGCTACTAGGGTTTCAGTTCTGGCAAGGCCTTGAGACTGTTCTCTTAAGAAAGGCACTTGGGGCCAGGCGCAGTGGTTTACGCCTATAATCCCAGCACTTTGGGAGGCTGAGGCAGGTGGATCACCGGAGGTCAGGAGTTCGAGACCAGCCTGACCAACATGGAGAAACTCTATCTCTACTAAAAATACAAAATTAGCCAGGCGTGGTGGCACATGCCTGTAATCCCAGCTACTCAGGAGGCTGGGGCAGGAGAATCGCTTGAACCTGGGAGGCAGAGGTTGCAATGGGCCAAGATCACAGCATTGCACTCCAGTCTGGGCAACAAGAGTAAAACTCCATCTTGAAATAGATAAATAAATAAATAAACATAAAAGGCACTTGGTTCCTCAGTTGCTCTTGTGAAAGACCACTGGTGTAGCAAGATTTCTGATTGTCTGATGCTGACAAGAAGGATCCTGAAATTCTGACTCTATTGTAGCCTCTGCCTTGAATGAGCTTTCCATGCAAAGTGTTCTCTTAGCACCTTAAGACACCAGAGCCGAGACTTCATGGAGCCTACACAGAAGGTTGTATGGACCCTGGGGCCCTGCATCACAATAAATGTTAATATTTAATAAATCTCTCTCTGTGTGAATTTGGTCTGAAGCATTAGCAAGATGGTAGGGGAGTGGTCAACCCTCATCCAACTCAAACTTCTGAAGCTCTTTTATCTATCCAAGAGAACTGAAGATTTTCTCTTGCAGAACTTGAGCATTGTATAAGATCAAATTAGTTAATGTGCAACCCTTAGGAATATATCTTAAAACATTTCCTTCCTTTTCGATCAGCCATCTGTAGTGAAGCCGCCACCAAAATGCAGATTTTCAAGAAAACCCTTACAGGGAAGACCATCACTGACCTCGAGGTTGAACCCTTAGATACAACAGAAAATGTAGAGGCCAAGATCCAGGATAAGGAAGGAATTCCTCCTGATGGGCAAAGACTCCTTTTGCTAGCAAAAGCAACTGGAGGATGGATGTACTTTGTCTGACTACACATTCAAAAGGAGTCTACTCTTCATCTTGTGTTGACACTTCGTGGTGGTGCTAAGAAAAGGAAGAAGTCTTAACACCACCCCAAGAAGAATAAGCACAAGAGAAAGAAGACTAAGCTGGCTGTCCTGAAATATTATTATTAATTATTATAATATTATAAATATTAAGGTGGATGAGAATGGCAAAATTAGTCACCTTCATCAAGAGTACCCTTCTGAGGAATGTGGTGCTGGAGCGTTTATGGCAAGCCACTTTGACAGACATTATTGTGGCAAATGTCGTCTGACTTACTGCTTCAACAAAGCAGAAGACAAGGAACTGTATGAGTTGATAAAAGACATGAACTAACAAAACAAACAAACAAAACATTTCCTTTTGTGTCTCCTCCTGCCTCAGCCTTCCAAGTAGCTGGGACTACAGGCGTGCACCACCACGCCCAGCTAATTTTTGTATTTTTAGCAGAAATCATGTCTCACCATGTTGGCCAGGCTGGTCTTGAACTCCTGACCTCAGGTGATCCAACCACCTCGGCCTCCCAAAGTGCTGAGATTACAGGCATGAGCCACCGTGCCTGGCCAATTTTAAACTTTCTAGAAGTAGCCACATTAAATAAAATAAAAAGAAACAGGTGAAATTAATAATACATTTTATTTTACCCAGTATACCCAAAATATTATCATGTCATCATGTAATCAATAAGTTAGTGGTGAGATATCTTCCATTCTTGTTTTTAGATGAGGTTTTTGAAACTGTTGTGTATTTTACACTCACAACACATCCCAATTCGAACTCCCCACATTGCAGGTGCTCCACAGCCACGTGCGGCTGGTGGCTGCCATACTGCATGGCACGGCTCTGTAGGAGCAATTTTCGGCAATGGAAGATCTTGTTCCTCCTCAGTGCTCCTCCAGGTTTCTGCTCCAGGGTGAATCCCCAGGTAAGGAGCCCTCAACAGAACGGGGAAGGACACCAGTGTCCAAAGTCGTTCCTCACCCCGGTCCCTGGACTCTCCTGTCTACTCTCTCCAAGGCTTCTCCTGATTCCTGGCCCTAGCACTGGGCCCCTGCTGCCACCAGCACCGCTGTCCACTGGGAGAAGCTAGAGCTTCTGGGAAAACCGCTCCCTTCAATAAATCTACACATGGTCTGAAGTTTTTTGGGTTTTTTGTTTTAAATCAGAAATAGAAGAATGAACCAAATTACAAAAAGGGTAACATTTTTCCAGATCCAGGACACTGAACTGTCCAAACTACAAGAATATGAAATCTCACTATGGGACTTAGCTTCTGAGCTCATTCATGTGTTTAATTAATTAGCCATTGACCTTTAAAGAGCTCTGCCTTCAGGGGGTTACCATTCTGGGCCCTTAATGATGGGTCCTCACATCCTGCAACCCAGGGACGACAGTGAGGGAGGGTCTAATGAAAACTCAACTGTAGCGTTTCTTCTTCCAGAAGGCGTGCGCTACCCAGCCCGGGGCGATCAGACCCAGACTGATGCACTCCTGCAAATCGAGGCATTCCTACCCCAGAAGAAGTGGGCAGGCCCCTTGGAGATCCTGGTGCCTGGTCTTCTGAAATACCCAGAAGTATTTCACAAGCCTGTGAAGCCTTTTGTAAGAGAAATGGTGGAAAGGGAAGCCTGAATCTTTCCAGCAACAGAAAACGGTGGAGGATTCAGAAAGACCTGGGTAATTTGTAAAATACAAAAAAACAACCAGACCTCAGGAAAGACGGAAACCAGGGCAGTCTCAGGAATCTAAGTAGCAGGAGTCAAGGACCTGTCCTCAGAGTGACCCAGCTCTGAATCAGTTCATTCCTGCAGCCCTCCCTCAGGAGAGCTGTGATTGGCCAGCACGGGTCACATGACCACCATCTTGACTGACAGCTGGGCCACATGATGGGAAAGAAAATCACAGTGTTCCCGGAGGCATCCCCACTCCCTTCAAAGGCAATGGTTCCTTGTGAAGTGATTCTCAGCCCCGGGGATGGGACCACATCCTCAGAGAGGCCTGGCTAAATCTGGGCCCCAGGTGCAGGAGTATTGGGTGGATGTTGTTCTATCTTCCCTCTGCCCATCTTAAGACTGCTGAGGATGGAGTGGGGTACAGAATTCTCAATCACTCTTACCAAAATGCATCCATGATTGAGCCACAAAGCTGAATGACTGGAAACAGGGCTTCAAGGACCCTTTGTGTGATTATTTAAAAGGAATCAAACATTCCAAATTTTAGAAATAGAAGGGACCCTAGGGGTCACTGGTCCTCAAACTTTTGTTAAGCCACACGTGCCATCTTTTGAACAAAGCAGTCCATGAAAGCCACTGTACTGAAGCAAAACCAAGGGGCCACAGGCATCCCCCTTGCTCAGCTGCCCTCTTCCCTCAGAGACTCTTCAAGCAACTCCATGCAACATGAGGGCTCTGCCAAATGCACCTTGAAGTCCAGAGCCTCCCTCCATGTACGCCAGGCTGAGGCCAGACCGATGCAGTGCGTCATTGAGCTCGTGAATGGAAGTTAGTGGAAGATAATGGGCCTGGAACCTGCCGTGGGCTTCTCTCTACTAGCCAAGAGCTGAGTGCTAAGCCCTGACTCCATCCTTTGAGGTGCCTATCATTCTTCCCCACCTCCCTGCTAGGATTGTGCTAAAACCACCAGCACTGGGTCCCATTAGTTAAATCTTTAAAATTGCACATAGTGATAGTAAAAGGCCAGTCAATAGTTATTCTTAAAATAGGGATTAAGCAGATGTTTCTGCAAGCACACTGTCCTGCTTTGAAGATAATCACCTGATAAGCTGACCCCAAAACCCCCAAAGGTGAGTAGGGGCCACTGGAATGTGCAGTTGCTGATACATTGAGGAAAATTTGTTTTGGAAGTGTTTTCTTTTGTTTGCGCCAGAACTCAGAAATGTGTAGACGCTTGTGTTTTTATTATGCTGTGGATGTTGTCAGCTGAATTTTCAGAAGATTCACCAGCAGAATCATCTAGATTTTTCTGAATTGAGATTATGGGTCAATAGTCTAATTTTACAAAACATTCCAACCCTGATATTGCCTGTGTCCTAGATCTAGACCAGTGGCCCTCAAAATGTGGTCCCTGGATCACAACACCTGGGAACGGATCAGAAATGTAAATACTCCAGCAGATGCCAGACCTACTGGCTTAGAATTTCTGGGGCTGAGGTCCAGGAGTCTGGGTTTTAATGTGTCCCCCACCCCTGCCACACCCCAGGTAACGCTGATGCACACTGCAGTTTTAGAACCACTAATCTATACTATTTACAGCCATGTTTTTAGAAAGGAGCTGAAGAAATAACTAGAATTTGGAGCGTTATTGAAAATCAGCCCTTTTTAACTTAAATGACTGGGATTAAAAAGGGTGAAAAAAAAAAAAAAAAACCAGCCTCACTTACCTATTCACAGGGATCCCAGAAACTTCATTAAAAACCCAACTGCTAAAGAATGGGTATTTAAGTTCATTAAGATTTCTAGTTAGCTGGAATTTAATTAAAAAACACTTTTCCTCCAACTCTGGATGTCAAAAACTTTTCCAAAAATGCTAAAGTTGTTCTTCCAGGTGCTAATGCTGGCCTGAAGGAGGGCACTGGGCAAGTTCTACATCTCTCCACCCTCTCTCTTGCCTCTGCCTCAGTCTCCTCAACTTTGCTCTCTCTCCCTTTGCATTCATCCTGACTCTTCCTCTGCTCCTCTTGCCTCTCCACCCCCAGACTCCTCCTCTTCCTTCCCAGTTTCATCTCCTTCTCTGGAAGTTCATTTCCAGACTCAGAGGAATTCTTGGACATAAAAAGGCACAGCCCTGAAGGTAGGGCTTCATGCCCGCACCATTTTATCCCCTAAACTCCCTGGCCTCTTGCTGCTTTCCGCAGGCACGTTTTAGAGACACATGAATTACATGAAAAAGCGCATATGTCAGCCTTTAAATATTTTTAAAATTGTTTTTAAGTGAAAGCATTTGACTAGAAGCCACATCATTTTAAAATTCTGGGAATTTTAAAGAAAAAAGAGAGGAAGATTTTAAAGTCTGCTGCTTACAATTTCCTTAAGATAAGCAAATCAGGCGTCATAGCAGACCAGTAATCTCATATGTATATATCTGGTGACCATGAGTTCTAGAAGTTAGCAAACCCAAATATTTTAAAGGCGCCTGGAATTCCTACTACATCAAAACGCTGAGAAGTTGAGTAACTTTGGCCATAGGTTGTAGGTAACGTGTTGAGGAGTTTATTTCACTTCCAAGTGCATAGCAAAGAGTGGCCCGCTATAACTTATCTGGCTGATAAAACTACAGGAGCTCTTTCTATAGGCTTGATTACATGTGCAGCATGAAGAAGTGCATGGTGGGTTTGTGAAGGCAGGGGCCATCAGTCCTTTCACATACATTGCGCTGTCTTCCAAGTAGGATGCAAAGACTGGGTCAGTGATGTCCCATGGCCACATCCAGGGATGAATCCCTTCCACAAGTGAGACCAAAGGAAATGGGCACTGAGACTGAGCTAAAACCTCGTTGATCTGATGTAAGAAAATACCCAAAACCTGCAGGCCAAAACCAATCACAGGACCAGCTGATACGATGTGAATTTTAGCCTCTTTCATGTCATCTGATGATCTCAGCAGAGAACAAAAAGGTCCAGTGTTCACCTGGTCCTGCCCTTGAGGGACTATTTGGGTTCTCCAGAAGTGGACCCCAAGGCAAAGACTGGGTACCTGTGGCTTATCTGGGAGGTAATCACAGGAGGCACAGGGAAGGGAGGGAAGTGAGCCAGGGAAGGGAACCAATGAAGGAGTGTGATGAGCAGGTTGCCACTGTAGACAGCTCAGTCCTGCTGGGGTGCCTCTGAGGGACCACATGGAACGCGACTCTGAACTGTCGCTAGGAGGGATGGGGAACTTATCTACCTATCCCGGTCCACAGCAGCTGAGGGTTGTTCCTGAAGTGTTAATACCCAGAGCTTCTGGACTGTACTCATGTGGGCCATGTATGTTCCCAGAGCCCGAGATGCAGACAGTGATCAGGGTGTTCAGCATGTCTGAGTGACCACTGGGATGGCCCAGGGTATGTGGACAGGACACTAACATCAAGGTCCATGGGGCCACCTATTGCCGAGAACTCTCTGGCTTCGTGTCTGGCCTCTGAGTACATCGATTCCCTGACTATTCTTTGGAGGTGGAGAACGAACCACAAACACAAAAGACCCCAACTCCTGTCTACACTTATTGCGGCTGAGCTGCAAGGCTCTGAAGTCATTTAACCTCACCAAGGGTGAGTTTCCTCACTGGCCCAGAGAAGGATTTGGACTAGGTCATTTCTGAGAATAAAACCTGCCCCTCCAATAACCACAGGCTGTTCTGAGGCTCCTACAGGCTTGCACAAAGCCCTCCCCAGCTCCCTGCATCTGCCTACTGTGTTTATGAATTCTACTATTATCCAAGGACTACCTGCATCTTATTCACTCTGTATTTGTCTTTAAATGTACTCATTTTTACGTAGATTTGTTTGGAAATCTATATGTCATCTGCTGTAAATAACAGGTAATCCTAAAAAATTCACAAGTATTAAATATCACTCCTCCATGCACTTTCTAAAGTCACCTCCCATTTCACCAGGGTTCTGCACCCACACTGTGGAGAAAATCAAGCTGGTGTCTATCACGTCAAGTGTTCTGTAATAATAACAGTGACCGGGGATTGAGCGTCACCAGGTGATGGGCAAGTCATACACATTATTACATGATTTAGTTCTCACTAGGCACATTGACTTTCACTCCTATGGTGGGTGGGGAGTATTGTGGTTCCATTTCACAGATGAAGAAGCTGAGGCTCTGAGGGACAAGGCAATTGGCCCACAGTCTCGCAGATGCTCAGCAGTAGCAGGAGGTTCCTAATCACAGGCTACACTCCTCGTTGGGGCTGTGCAGCCCACTTGTGGGCAGTACTGTCTTACCTGGACCCAGGAGCCAGTCACGCCAATTCCCTGTGCTGGCGTCACCCAAATTCTTGGTAGCATCTTTCCCCAGAACCTTCATAATATTCTTACAGAGCTGATACTTCAAATGTCCACACTCTATGTCACAATATACATAAAGGTGTACTATGCGATGCTTTTTCCTTATTTTTCATTATCTATGTTGCTTTATTTTTTCTACTGAGAATATGGATCTCTTTTGTAAAAAAAGAGAAAAACAACAGAAAGTTTAAGCTTGTTTTTTAAATTCACTGTCATTTTCCATCAAGAGTAAAAGAGGAACCCCATTCTTTCTCCCCTTTATTTGAAGAGTACCCAGGATGGCACTGCGTGAGTGACAAGTGAGGAGGAAGCTCTGCATGCAGTGAGGACAGATGCTCACAAAGCAACATGTGGAAGTGTTGGGGAGAGGGCCTGGGAGGGCCTGCGGGGTGCTGTGAAGGATGCTAGGGCCCCGTGTCTGAAGGCTATGTTCTGGCAGTCTGAGGTTGCCACCAAACAGAAGAATGGGGATGATCTACAGGTGTCAACAGAATAGCAGAGTGACGTCAGACACTACTAAGGCCCAGCTCCCAGCTCAGACGTCCAACAGGCTCAAGGCCATCGTTCTCCAGGCCAACTATTGAGCGTGTGTCCGCAGGGTCCTCCTGAGGCGCATTCTCACTGCCATCTCTGTGTTTCTATCTAGGGTGCCCACGTGTCCTACTAGCAGGCCTGAGACAGTCCCAGCCTGCATTGACTGACTTGTGTAATTAAGGACAGCACCCTCTTTCACACACTGTCCTGGTTTGAACATATTATACGTGCTCACACACAGAGGGGCAGGTAACATAGACAAAGCAAAACTGGGTTTCCCTAGATTCTAGTTCTGATTTTCCCCTCAACCAGCAGAGTAATCCTAGACAGCAGAGGCTGGACAAAGTGAAGGGATGGCAAACATCCCGTGCTAACCCTGACTGTCCAAAGAGGCTGCCTGGAGTTCCCTGGGCATGGCAGGGAAGAGTCTGTGGTTTTGTCAGCACTTTTGATGAGTTGTAGGCATGGAAGGGGTGGGGAAGGGTAGCCCATGTGCCCTAATTAAGCAGCCCTTCCACTAAATAGTCTCCATGGGTCGTTCCGCTCTGATTTGAGCTCAAAAATGATCAGAAAAGGGCCATGCTTAAAGCTATCTGCCATCCCTGGTTCTGTACAACCCTGGTGTTCCAGAGCCATTCTGCTTTCTGGTGGTGGGATTCTCCTGGCAAAAGCAGAAAATCCAATCAGTTAGTGAGGATGATGATGAAGAATGCCAAGAAGGAAATCACCCCTGTTTTGCAAAGAACAACTCCACATAACCCTGCAGGAAAGTCAAGTGGCTAAGAACCCCTGGCATCTCCCCTGGGGCTATTGGTCATGCTATAAGAGGGAGCTCTAGGGGAAGTAGAAATTTCTTCCTCTGTTCTCTTGAGACTTCTCCTGTGGAGCAGCAATCTCAAAACTCTTAGCCAACAGAACAGAGGTATCGCTGTGTCCAAATAACCACTGCCCAAAGCAAGGTCCTTCCTAAATTCAGTGTTGGGGATCGATATGACAGGTAAAACAGCCGCTTGTCATTGTGACGCCAGCAGGTTTGGTAGCCTAGCATAGCCAACAAGCTTCATAGTCTGTGTTTCTCCCAGGAGAGAGGGGTATGTGTATGGGTGTGTGAGTTCAGTCACAAAGATGAAGTTGAAATTAACAAGTCGAGAGAGCGTGACTGCAAAAGAAGTAGTGACCGCTAAAGTAACACAAAGAGAAGCATGTAAAACATGCACTTCCACCATTCTGTTCAATACTGTAATTAAGCTACATAAGCCCAAGGATGTGTTCCGCTCACCTTGTTAAGCCGTTCAAGCATTTCTTTTAGCAGGAGTTGACATTCACACTCATTTTCGTACCTGCAAATTGGACACGTAAGTGAGAGTTGGGTGGCTACCATGCTTTCATATGTATGGATCACATAATCAGCATTAAATTCAACCTGGGTACGATGCCCTCTCCTTTAAGGAGAGGGTCTTAATTTTAAAGTAGTAGCTAATGAATGCTGCATTTCCTAGCCAACTGCCTCCCAATCAGAAAGTGGTAACATTTGCACACTGCATGGAGTAACCAGGGGCAGTTAGCGGAATAGGAGACTCCCAGCCTGAAGGCCCCAACCCCAGCCCCTACAGTCTTATTCCCAGCCACCCCAAGGACGAGGGAATTATATCCTGGCCTATCTAAAACCCAAGTGCAGCAGTGGCAGAGATGGGAGACTGCCCTGCACAATCTACACCACCATTAACCTGACCGTACTTGGATTTCCTATACTGTTTTATTTGCTGACACATGTAATGTGTCAATTTTTCCAGAATATGTCATTTAATCCTTACATCACCCTAGAAGAAAGCAGTTATTGTTAGTGCTGCGTTAAAGATGAGGAAACTCAGGCAGATGCTCCCAACACTTCGCCCTCCTCCTAGCAGTATCACTCCCCACACAGCGACAGCCTCCTCTGGGCAAGTGGGTGGGGCAGGCTGGACATGCCAGGGAGTTAGGGCCTCTGGGAGCAGCCCCCAAACTCTGAAAGAGGCAAATTGGAGCATAAGTACCCCAGCTCCTTTTCTGCTCAGCTGGGACAACTGAGGCACGTTCTATACCCAGCAGGTGGAGCTCCAGTTGCCCATGATGGGAACTTGCTTGCTAGTGCACTCAACACTGGCTGTCTTCCCTTCCTGTCTCACCTCTTCACTCCCCTACTAGTGTTCCCCGAGGACATGTTCCAAAGAAGCTACTTGACCTCAAATCTCTGTCTCAGGCTTGGCTTCTGGTGGACACCAAACTAACAGAAGGGTGGAGTCAGACCTGACACTTGAGTTAGACACCAAAACTGTGCTTTAATAACCATGCTATATTGTCTGGATAGAGAAACAAACTCCCCCAATTTAAACATTCACAAGATTAAGAAAGCAACAAATACTAGGAGCAGGTGTTTTTGTTTGTTTGTTTTTTTGTTTTTTTTCTCCTAGTCGATTTCTTTCTGGACTTCTAGAAAATGATGGGGATCGGGGAAGCACAGACTTCAGAAATCATTCTGTTCAGAATGAAAGTTTCCCTCTGCGGGTATTTTAACCCCGAAGAGAGAAGATTCCTTCCTAAATGACTCCTCCCCTTGTTCCCTATAAGGTGACCCACAAATGCCCATTCTCGCCTTCTTCAGGAGTTAGAGCCCTTGATGTTTGGCAAGCACAGGACTGCCTAGAAGGGAGACTACATTTTCCAGCATTCCTTGCAGCCAGGTGTGGCCATGTGACAAAGTCCTGACCAATGGGATGGAAGCCTAAGTCTGCCTGGCAGCTTTCAGATACCTTTAGTAAGCAATGGTGTATGTGTGCCCTTTGCTTCTCATTTTCCATCCCTCCCTCCATCCTGCAGCCAGAAACATGAATGCTGCCTTCCTGAAGGCCACACAGAACCTTCCGCGTCCCAAATACTGTAGAGCATCATACTAAACTGCTTAACCAGACCTTACACAAGCGAGAAACATTTTGGATAAGCCAATGACATTTTGGGTAAGCCACTATCACTTTTTCTGATTTTTTTCTCTGTGTGTGGGGGGGGAGGCGGGGGTGGTAAAATATGCATAACATAAAATTTACCGTCTTAACCATTTTAAGTATACAGTTGGTGATATTAAATACATTCATAATGTTGTGAAATCACCACCAACATCCATCTCTGTAACTCCTCATCTTGCAAAGCGGAAACTCCGCACCCATTAAATACTAACTCCCCATTCTCTCCATCCCCAGCCCTGGCAACCACCATTGTACTTTCTGTCTCTGTGAATTTGACTAGCCCAACTACCTTACGTAAGTGGAATCATACAATATTTTTCTTTCTGTAACTGACTTATTTCACTTAGCATAATGTCTTCAAGTTTCAACCATACTGGAGCATATGTCAGAATTTCCTTCCTTTTTTAGGGTGTATAATATTCTATGTATCCAACACATTTTATTTATCTATTCCTTTGTCGATGGACACTTGGGTTGCTGCTACATTTTAGGGAGCTATCTAGGAAGCTATCTGTTGTGAACAACGCTGTTACGAACATGTGTATATAAGTAGCTATTCAAAACCCTCTTTCAATTCTTTCAATTCTTTTGGGTATATGTACAGAAATGGAATTGTTGCATCATATGGTAATTCTATTTTTTAATTTTTTGAGGAACTGCCATACTGTTTTCCACAATGGCTGTACCATTTTACAGTCCCATTAACAGTCCACAATGTCTCCACATCCTAACAAACACTTATTTTCTGTTTGTTTGTTTTTTTTATAGTTGCCATCCTAATTGGTCTGAAGTGGGCCAAGGTCAATTTGGAGTTTATGTCATTTATAGTAGAAAGCAATCCTAATTAACACTGAGCCCAACCCACAAAGCATAGTTTTCTGTGCCCTTGCATGCCCATGCCGTGGGTTCAAGTCAAGTATTCTGCAACCATGAAAGATGCTAGAAAATCACACCACTGTGTTCTCAGAAGGAAAAGTCCTGAACTGAAGGAAGAACAATTATGAATATGTGCAATGTGCACACATTCCCAGATCTAAAACCATCTGCGAAGCTGAGTTCCATCTACGAAGCTAAACATCTCTGCACAAGTTTTACATTTCATACCAGGATGTTACATGTAGTCATTTATTTTGTGTATTGCCCTAACAGAGCCAGAAATTAGTTTTTGAGTGTATCATTAGCTTTGAGAATAAAACTGTTAATAAAATCTAACTTTCTCATTGCTCTTTTCTGCTGGAAATATCTAAGAGTTTCCATAGCTTAAGAACATGTTTGACGATCAACACATTAACCTGATATTGTGGGTAATTTTCATGCTGTAAAGACAAGTCTAGATATTATATTAAAGAGACGTGATTTCCAGGCGCGGTGGCTCATGCCTGTAATCCCAGCACTTTAGGAGGCCGAGGCGGGCGGATCACGAGATCAGGATATCGAGACCATCTTGGCTAACACGGTGAAACCTCGACTCCACTAAAAATATATATATAAAAAAAAATTAGCCAGGCTTAGTGGCGGGCGCCTGTAGTCCGAGCTACGAGCTACGGGGGAGGCTGAGGCAGGAGAATGGCGTGAACCTGGGAGGCAGAGCTTGCAGTGAGCGGAGATCGCCCCACTGCACTCCGGCCTGGGCAACAGAGAGAGTCTCCATCTTAAAAAAAAAGAGAAAAAAAAAAGAGAGAGAGAGAGAGATTTCACTACAAAGAATTCATGATAATGTATATATCCATATAAGTATATTCATAAAATGAAAAAACTGGCTTCAATTAACTGTTATACATAAATTATTTTTAGTTTTCAACGATTTGGATAATTGAATCTGTCATTGTATTTTGATAGTTTTGTTTTTATTTCATTCTTGCTTTATTTAGTGTTTTGTTTAGTCTTTGACCTGTTAAAGACCTGATTTTGAAATTATTCAACTGCCAGGTAGAGATTATGACTAGCGCTAGCATGGAACCAAGGCTGCACATAGTAGCCCATTGCTGCATTATTTTCCCCTGGCTTTAGCTAGCCATCAACTCACCTCTGGAATGTAAACTCAAGCTTGGCATGTATGTGTATGTGTGTGTGCCTATGGATGTGGATGAGCGTGATTTCTATAATGATTTGCAGTTCCCACTACCACAATCCAAATGTCAAAACTTCTCCAAGGGGGCAAAGGGAGAGAATAAATTAATATGAATTTTAAATAAATCACAGAGCCTGAAGGAACTGCTTCATGATGGGCATATAACTCAGAACCAAGTGCAATCAGTAAAGACCAGGAAAAGCCAACACGGCGTTTCCTTCAACTAGGACTCATGGATGTCATGCTTGCCAGCCAAAGTACAGTAGACTATGGTCTAATGCCAATACAAAGGCCATCCAGGGAATCCTGATGGCCCATTAAGCTGCCCTGGATGTCTGAGCCACAGGGCACTTTCCCCCTTTGCTTTGGAGAACATGAGCTTCACCTGAATGAGGTCCTATTTCTGGACCTTACACTGCAGGAGTCCAAGAACAGATTCTCTCAAGATACTGTGTTCCCAAAAGAGCATAGGCCCAGGGTGAGAAAACCCAGGTTCAAGTTCTACCACCCATAGGCCGTCTCCCAGGTTCATTTTCCACATGAAGTGCTGTAATAAGTGGGTTTTCAGGTCCCTTCTACCAGTTCCAAGTCTGTTTCTATAGATTAAACCTCAAAAGAGTTGACAGTAATCAAATCAATAAATGTGATTTGATAAATGTGTTCAGAACACAACATTGAATAACCTGCCCAGGATTCAGATTGAGAAACTAGAACTCAAACATAGAGCAGGTTTGGAGAAATCCTCTGACTACCCTATACCAGGGGTTCCCAAATCTGGCTGGAATGACCAGTGGCACTCATTAAAAATGTTCAAGCTTCTGGACCCCACTTGAGGTCCAGGGTAGGGCCTGAACATCTGTTATTTTAAAATTCATTTATGAAATTTTAAATGGATGAATCTCTTACATGGTTAAATAATTGTGTGTGTATGTGTGTGTGTGTGTGTGTGCATGTGTGTGACAGAGTCTTGCTCTGTCACCCAGGCTGGAGTGCTAGGGCGCAATCTCAGCTCACTGCAGCCTCTGCCTCCCAGATTCAAGTGATTCTCCTGCATCAGCCTCCCGAGTAGCTGGAACTACAGGCGCGTGCCACCACACCGAACTAATTTTTGTATTTTTTTAAGTAGAGACAGGGTTTCACAATGTTTGCCAGGCTGGTCTCGAACTCGTGACCTCAAGTGATCTGCCTGCCTCGGTCTCCCAAAGTGCTGGGATTACAGGTGTGAATTACTGCACCCAGACCACAGTTAAATAATTTTTTTAAAGATATAAAAAGATGTTCTGTTAAAAGTCTCCTTCCCACCTCTGTCTCCCAATTGCCCAGTTCCTACTCACTTATCCCCCTCAGGTAGCCAGTGTCATTGGGGCATGTGCCTATGTGTCTGTGTGTGTGTCTTTGTGTGTGTCCTGAAATTCTTTTTATGCAAGCAAAAAAAAAAAAAAAAAAAAAAACAACTCTACTCTTCTCCCTTTTTAAAAAACTAAATGACGATAACATACTTTTTTCCACTGCACAGTATTCCATTACATGAAGGAAGCACCTGTCTCCTATTAATGAGCATTTATTTGGTTCCAGGCTTATTGCAGATCCTGCTGCAGTGAGTATATTTGCAGGCATGCCATTGCAAATGTGTACCTGTTGGGGTGTACCTGTTGCAGTATACCTGTTGCAGTGAGTATCTTTACAGGCATGCCATTTCATACCTGCTGGAGTGCATCCTATAATAAATTCCTCAAAGTGGCCTTCTGAGTCAAAGAGCACACACCTTTATAACTTGAAAAAATGTTGACAAATTGCGTATTTTTTTAAACAGCTCCTATGTGATTTTAACACATTACTCAATCTGTGGGAGGGGAGACCATGCCCTGGACCAGTGCTTCTTAGTCTTCAACATTTAACTTTTTAAACTGCAGATCACCTAGGGAGCTTGTTAAAAGGCAGATTCTAATTCTGGAGTTCTAGGATGGGCCTAAGAATCTGTATTTCTAGCAAGCTCCCAGGTGATGCCAATACTGCTGGTCCATGGACAGCACTTCGAGTATCAAAGACCCTAGAGGACACATAGTGAGCCTAATTCCCAGGTGTCAGCTGCCATGCCATGAAGGCAATTAGACTTAACATGCCCAAGACCTAAATTCCAGTCCCGGGACAGTAATTCACTAGCTGAAGGGCCTTGCCCCAAATTCCTACATTTTCTGAGCCTCAGTCGCCTTATCTGTAAAACAGGTGCGGTAAAGATAAGTCTGTAAGGATTAAATAACACTGGTACATCTCAAAAACAATGTGCTGAGCAAAAGAAGCCGGACAATAGAGTACTTGCTGTAAGGTTCTATTTTTGTGGAACTGTAGAATAGGCAAAGTCAATCCATGGTGATAGAAATCAGAACGGGTGCCTCTGGTCTGGGGCAAAGGGGACTGACTGGGAAAGGGGAGGAGAGAACTTTCAGGGGTAGTGGAAATATCTCACTTGTTTTGTGGTAACACGGGTATATACATTTGTCAAAACTCACTGAACTATGCACTTAAAATATGTGCATTTTATAACATGCAAGTTATATCTAAATTTAAAAATAGATGAAAAGTAAATGATACAAATTAGTGTAAACTGACGTGTCATCAAAATAGAAGCTAGTCTTAACTTAAGGAAATGTGCCACCTGCGTGCATGGATGAGGTACAGGGGACCAGAGACGGACCTCCACCCCTGCGTGGGTAGCAGCGTGCTCCCAGCCCCGCGCCCCCGGGGCGGCCCACGCCCTGCCTCGGTTTCCCCCGCTGGCCGCCGCTTACTTGCTCCGGAACTCGTCGAGCGCGCGCTGCGCCTCGGTGCCCTGGCGCTCCAGCCGGGTGCGCTCGGCAGCCAGGTCTCGGGCGCGCTGGCGGTTGCTCTCGACTTGGCGGGCGAGGGCGTCCTCCGGCCCGGCCAGCTCGCCCAGGCGCTGGAAGGCATCCAGCTGCCGCCGGAGCCCGGCGTGGCGCTGCTCGAGCGCGCGGGCCCTCTGGACGTGGGCGGCCACGCGCTCGCCGAGTCCCTGCAGCGCCGCCAGGCTAGTGGCCCCAGCCCAGCCCTCGTCTGCCGGGCGCTCGGGCTCGGCGGCGCGCGAAGCCTCATCGGCGCGCTCGTACTGCTCCTTGCGAGTCTGGAAGACGTAGCTGCGCCGGTACATGGCTGCTCTGGCGCGGGCGCGCGGGCGGCGCGGAGCCGGCTCTCCAAGAGGCCCCCGGCGCAGCCAGCAGCTCGCTAAATAAACACCGGAGGCCCCCGGCGCGCTACTGGGACGTTCCAGAACCGATCAGCAGTTGGGCCCGGGCGCGGGAGAAGAAAAGAGCAGCGGCCCGCTTTGTGCGGCGGATTAGCGGCCCATACAGCTCCGGGGTTGGAAGGTTACGCGGGCAATGAGGTTTTTGTTCCGTGATTGTTCAGGCCTGTTGCTTTTGATTGAATGGAGGGTCAGGGGACACGGAAGGCATGACGCTCTTTTGACTGGTTCCACTGGGGACTGTGAAGGAATCCCCAGGCGAGCTCTTTAAACTTGGACTAGCTCAAGAGCCCAGGGCTTGTCACTTTGTTTCCTCTCTCACTCAAACTCAATTGTAGAACTCTGTAACAATGCCATTTTTTTTTTCTGATTACTTAAGCAATTCTTTTTTTTTTTTTTTTTTTGGTCTTTTTTATTTCCAATTGCTCGGTTATGCATGCAGCAATTCTTTCTCATAACCATAACACGACGTTTAGCACCCCTCTCTATGGCAGAGGTTCTTAACCATGGATGCAAAATAAAACGGCATGTCTCCATAAGTAGTGAGGTGGGTCGCAAGTAATTTCTTAGTAATACCAGTGCATATTTGTGAAGAGCCTACAATAACTTAGGAGACATGCACGGTTATGTTTTTGTAATTCACTCATGCTCAGATGGAGTTTGACATCCTTTCTTGAATGGAAAAAACAAATAGAGCGTCACCCATGGGGCTATAATAGGTGGCTCACGCCTGTAGTCCTAGCACTTTGGGAGGCCGAGGCGAGCCGATCACCTGAGATCAGAAGTTTGAAGCCAGCCTGGCCTACATGGTGAAACCTCATCTCTACTAAAAACACAAAAATTAGCCGGGTGCGGTGGCGCGTGCCAGTAATCCCAGCTACCCGGGAGGCTGAGGCAGGAGAATCGCTGGAACCTGGGAGGCGGAGGCTGCAGTGAGCCGAGATCGCGCCACTGCACTCCAGCCTGGCTGACAGGATGAGACTCCATCTCAAAAAAAAAAGAAAAGAAAAAAAGGTTGCTTTTTTCTTTTCTTTTTTTAACATAAAATGTAATACAAAAAAATTTTAGTAAAAAATGAGACGGAGTCTTGCTATGTTGCCCAGGCTGGTCTCAAACTCCTGGGCTCAAGTGATCCGCCATTAATTGGCCAACCCTCAGAGAATAATAAAGGATTTTTCGCCATTATGTTTCATTTTATTTTACTATAGAACTAACAGTTGGATTTTAAGGACAAGCTTCTAAAATAAATAAAAATATATATATACACAAAATAGCTAGATTTTGACAAATTTAAAAGTAAACTGTGGGTGTTGAAAGAAATATATATATATAAATAGCTAGATTTTGACAAATTTAAAAGTAAATTGTGGGTGTTGAAAGAAATTAATACCACTTGATGAGAATGTTTCTGAATGTAAATATTTTGTCATATCTCCAACTTTAAAAATCATTATCAAAAGGGTTGTTTTCTTAAAAGTAATGATTAGTAGTACCATATAATTACTAACTATATGAACTGTGTGTGATTATACTACAAATTAAAGATGGAGAAAGAAAATTACACAGATCTTTGTGGAGTTTATTATTACACCAAATTAGTACCTTAAGATAATAGATTCAGTCTGGAATCAAGCTCTGTAAGGCCCTAAACTGTGCTGGTGACATGGTTATTGTTCTATTTCCTTAAACCATTTAAAATTAGATTTGGTCAAGTGCAGTGGGCCACACCTGTAATCCAGAACCTTGGGAGGCCAAAGTGGGAGGATATCTTGAAGCCAGGAGTTCAAGACGAGCCTCGGCAACATAGTGAGACCCCCATTTCTTTTATTTGTAAAAATAAAAATAATAAATAAAAATACATAAAATTTGATTGTATGGTCAAATTGAGGAGAACCACATGAATATTTTTGTAGGTGCACATATACCATGCTGACAGCATAGTAAATTGACTTCAGGCTTCCTCGAGAGCAAAACCAACATATAGCAAGAGTTATAAAATCATTTGTTCCCTTTGATATCGTGTATCAGTCAGATATTGCTACAGAACAAACTGCCCCCAAAACTAAATGGCATAGAAGTATTTATCACTGCATTCCCTGGGACTGGGAGCTCAGCTGTCTTCCAGCTGTAGGTCTCCTTTCAGCAGGAGGAACTCTGCTCCCAATGTCCCTCAAGCTTCTGAACTAGCAATGACAAAAGCACAAGAGCAAGCCCAGCCATACAAGCTCATCCCAGGCCTTTGTTTGCGTCATGTCTGCTGGCATCCCATTGGTCAAAGCAAATCACATGGCCACAAATAAAGTCAAGAGGAGGCAAGGAGGAGTCAGGGCTCAGCCTGAGGCCCTGGCAAGGGTATGGGTGGATAATCCCATCATGCTGGAGTGGAGAATCAGGACCCACAACTCAATCGACCACACATGGGAATCCCATTTGAGAAAAATATATTCTAGAAACATAACAAAAGTTATTTCAATTCAATCCAGTGAAATAAACACTCAGAAAATATCTCCTCACAAAGCATAGCCTCAGAGTTAAATATTGCACAAAATCAAGTCTCTGCCCTCAGGGTGCAGGTGGTGAATCCATACTGACTAATGAAAACACAAGATAATCTGGACAACTTCTGAAATAAAGATCTTAGCAAAATGCTGTGGTTGTACTGTCTAACTTCAGGTGCACTGGGAAATGCAATCCTGCTATGTGCTTAGAAGGAGTGTGCAATATTTGTCAACAACCCTAAAGACCATATCACTGGTGGGAGGTTATTCAGTAGGAGTAGAGATCATATGCATAAGGAAGAAATCATTGCTGAATGAATTTGTTAATTCAAGAGACATGTTTGTAGAGATGGGTTCCACAGGACTTGACAAAAGGTCAGTTATGGAAGAGTTACTCTAAATACAGTTGAATGGCACTAGTTTGGGGGCAGGGACAGGAAATGTATGTTGTTAGAATAAGAAAGATCTGAGGTTAAGTTCTGGTCCCATCACTTCAGTAAGTGATGTAACCTATCTAGTCCCAGTATGGAGACTGGTAAAATGAGAATAATCGCTTATATATGTAGGGTAACCATACATCCCAGTTTGCCTAAGACGGTCCACATTTACACCCACTATCTCAGCGTAAATATAGCAAGCATCATCTTTCACTCTCAAGGGTATCTGGGTTTGTCTGAGAAAGACATGTCTTTTATTTAGCCTGCATAACCTGAATATATAGCCTATATCTGATCATAAGGAATCATCCAGATAAATCCCAAAGAAGGAACATTCTATTAATAAAAACAGAAGGGGATGGTATTCTATAAAAATGTTAATATCATAAAAGACAAAGAGAAGCTATGAAAATGTTCCAGATTAAAGGAGACTAAAGAGACATGACATCTAAGTGCAATATAGGGCCGAGTGCAGCGGCTCATGCCTGTAATCCTAGCACTTTGGAGGCTGAGGTGAGTGGATCACCTGAGGTCAGGAGTTCAAGACCAGTCTGGCCAACATGGCGAAACTCCGTCTCTACTAATAATACAAAAAATTAGCCGGGCGTTGTGGTTTGTGCCTGTAGTCCCAGCTACTTGGGAGGCTGAGACATGAGAATTCCTTGAATCTGGGGGGACAGAGGTTGCAGTGAGCCATTATCACACCACTGCACTCCAGCCTGGGTGACAGAGTGAGACTCCGTCTCAAAAATAAAAATAAATAAATAAATGCAATATGGATCCTAGACTGGATCTTGTAGTGGAGGAGAAAATCTGCTCTAAAGGTTATCACTAGGTTCATTAACAAAATTAGAATATAGATGGCAGATTAGACCATAAAATTGTATCAAGATTAAATTTACTGAAGTTTATGACTATGCTACAGTTACATAAAATAATATCATTATTCTTAGAAAATATACTCTGAGAGGCTGGACGCGGTGGCTCACGCCTGTAATCCCAGCACTTTGGGAGGCCAAGGTGGGCGGATCACGAGGTCAGGAGTTCAAGACCATCCTGGCCAACGTGGTGAAACCCCATCTCTACTAAAAATACAAAAAAATTAACAGGGAGTAGTGGTGCACACCTGTCCCAGCTACTCAGGAGGCTGAGGCAGGACAATCGCTTGAACCCAGGAGGCAGAAGTTGCATTGAGTCGAGATAATGCCAATGCATTCCAGCCTGGCAACAGAGCAAGACTCCATCTCAAAAAAATGAAAATATACTCTGAGCTATCTAGGAGCAAAGACCCATGATGTATGCAACGCATTCTCAAATGATTCTGAATAAAATGACATGTATAAATATAAATATAAGTAAGTATGAGAGATAGAAAGGAAATTAGACAAAATATTAAGAGGTGAATCTGGGTTGTTTGTACTATTCTTGCCATTTTTACTAGAAAGTTTGAAATTATTTTCCAAAACACCTGCAAAAAGTGTGATCACCTTTGCAGTATAGACATTTAATAAATACAACTTGCTTTATGTTATAGCTATCTATATGTATAATGGCTAAGAGAGGGAGAGGTGCAGAGAGGAGAATGGCTTAGCAAACTGCAGTAACAATAGGAGAAAATGGGCTATAACCATGGAACAATTGTACTTATTTATTTTTGTATTTATGTTTTAAAAAAAAAAAGGTCTTGCTATGTTACCCACACTAGTCTTGAACTCCTGTGGTCAAGCAATGCTCCTGCCTCAGTCTCCCAAAGTGCTGGGATTACAGGTGTGAGTTAGCACACATGGCCCCATCACACAATTTTAACTGGTAAAGCACAGTGGCTCACGCCTGTAATCCCAGCACTTTAGGAGGCCGAGGCGGGGGGATCACGAGGTCAGGATATCGAGGCCATCCTAGCTAACACGGTGAAACCCCGTCTCTACTAAAAATATAAAAAAATAGCTGGGCACCTGTAGTCCCAGCTACTCGGGAGGCTGAGGCAGGAGAATGGCATGAACCTGGGAGGCAAAACTTGCAGTGAGTGGGAGATTGCGCCACTACACTCCAGCCTGGGCAACAGAGCAAGATTCTGTCTCAAAAAAAAAAAAAATTTTTAACCTTGTGGAACATACTTTGATATAAATGAAAATGCTTATAACAAACTTGAAGGGGAAAAGAAAAGCAAAATACCAGATGCATGGTGATTTTAGCAGTATAAAAATATCAGAAATTAGTGAAATATGCCAGGTTTAATGTTCATCATATCTTTTATTCCATTTAAAGTTGTTTAAGGTTGGGTGAAGTGGCTCATACATACAATCCCAGCACTTTGGGAGGTCAAGTCAGGTGGACTGCTTGAGCCCGGAAATTCAAGACCAGCCTGGGCAACGTGGTGAAACTCCATCTCTACAAAAAATATAGGTGCATGCCTGTAGTCTCAGCTACTCAGGAGGCTGAGGTAGGAGGATCACTGGAGCCTGGGAGGCAGAGATTGCAGTGAGCTGAGATTGTACCACTGCACTCCAGTCTAGGTGACAGAATGAGACCGTGTCTCAAAAAATAAATAAAATAAAGTTATTTAAATGTAAAATAAACTTTTAAAATTTTTTAATTAAAATGTTTTTCACTAACAAATATCTAAAAGCCTGAGTAAAATAGGCTTAGATGCTTTGCCTTTTAGTCAATTTCATACTCTAGCATTTTGAGCCATCCTTCTCAGTTAAGATACATTCTGAGTTTGCTTTGGGCATTTTACAGAAACAAAAGGTAATGGAGATAATCATATATTCCTTAGAGGTGGGTTTCACGTTAGGTCTCTGCTGTCTACTATTGTGTGACCTTGATCAGGTCAATCTGTTTTCTAAAATGACGGACTTAAGCTAGAGAATATCTAAGGTTCCTTTCTGCTTATTATGAGCAGAATTGTCTTCTTCCAAATCTCACACTTTGAAGTCCTAACTCCCTCAAAGTGTGGCTGCCTTCAGAGATGGGGCCTGTAAAGAGGTAATTAAAGTAAATTGAGGCCGTTAGGGTGGACCCATCTGTGGTGCTTTGTTCTGGAAGCCCTAGCAAACGAATACACTGCTCTAACACTGACTGCACCTTTTACTATCCCTCCTTTTCCCAGAATATGCAAATGTCTGCCACAAGAGGGCCACCCCGCGCTAAAATTGAATGCCCTGCCACATGGTCCCACCAGGGTGCACAGTTTGAAGCCTTTCCAACCAAACTGGACCAACTCAAAAGGTAAATCAGCTATGGAAAGTCTCATTTTGAATAAGGCGGCCAACAGCCCAGGTGTGAAAGGGCAGGCAGACCCCTGGCTCCCGGATCCCTACTATCCCTGCTCCCTGTAGCCAGGCCTCTCTGTGAGGCCCCAGTCCCTAAAGACACACCTGTGAAGTATGCTCAGTGCTCCTGGAAGTGATGAGTCTGCAGGAAGGGTCACAGCAGATGGAGAAACACACTCAGAAGCAAGGCTGTCTCTCCAACTGCACACATGTAGTTGACTCTGAAGAGTTTCTGGAAAGTGAAGCCTGATACTCAAACACTATCAAAGAGAGTAGTAAGCATCCAACCTGCTTTTCTCAGGGTCTAATTCAGAAACTGAAGCAAGTATCCAAAAAAAAGAAAACCCAAATTTGTGTGACAGCAAGTGTGTGCCTGGTTCTTTGACTGACGGGCACCGACAAAAGGCAGGATTACCAAATGTAATGCAGGATTCTAAACTGGACCCTAGACTGCAAAAATAAAATCTATAAGGGGCATTGTTATGACAAATGATGAAATTTGAATATGGAATGGGGATTGATAAAAATATTGTATCAGATTTAAAATGTCTAATTTTAAACATTGTATTATGACATGTAAGAAAATGATCTTGGCTGGGTGCTGTTGCTCACCCCTATAATCCCAGCACTTTGGGAGGTCGAGGCAGGAGGATTACTCGAGCCCAGGAATCCAAGACCAGCCTGAGCAACATAGTGAGACCCCGTCTCTACCCCAAAAATACCAAAATTGGCCGGGCATGGTGGCACACATCTGCAGTTCCAGCTGCTTGGGAGGCTGAGATGAGAGGATCACTTGAGCCTGGGAGGCAGAAGTTGCAGTGAGCCAAGATTGTGCCACTGCACTCCAGCCTGGGTGACAGAAGGCCACTCTGTGTCAAAAGAAAAAAAAAAAAAGAAAGAGAAAGAGAGAAAGAAAGAGAAAGAAAGAAGGAAGGAAGGAAGGAAGGAAGGAAGGAAGGAAGGAAGGAAGGAAGGAAGGAAGGAAGGAAGGAAGGGAAGGAAGGAAGGAAGGAAGGAAGGAAGGAAGGAAGGAAGGAAGGAAGGAAGGAAGGAAGGAAGGAGAAAGGAAGGAAGAAAAAGAAAAGAAAGAAAGGGAGAAAGAAAGAAAGGGAGGAAGGAAGGAAGGAAGGAAAGAAAATGACCTCATTCATAGGAAACTGGTTTGGGGATAAGGAGGCATGATGTCCAACTTACTCTCAATGGTTCAAAAAATAAATAATAGACATGCACTTATGTTGATATAAGCATATATAAATAAGTACATAGAATAATAAAGCAAATGATTGGTGGATTTAGGTATGAGGTATAGTAGTTCCTTTTACTCCTCCTGCAACTTTTCTGTAAGTTTGAAATTGTAACAAAAGAAAAAGTTACCTCTCAAAATCCCAACACCTCCAGGAAAATTGTGCTGACAACAGGTGTTTCTTAATGATAGCAAGAAAATGCAAAAATCTTCCTTTGATTCACCAGATGGTATCATGGTCTCAGCAACCAAAATTTCATTGACAACCACAGTAGGAGTTTTACGCCTACCAAAACGATGGTATGGATTTTCAGACACATCTGGGCTTGCCTTCTCTACACAGTCTCAGAATGTCCTTGAGACATTGTCATACCAACTCATCGTCATTCTGATTATGCACGAAAAGCAGCCCTTCCCATGACCTCAGAAATGCAGAAATGAGTCATTGTCCCAGCGGGTGCCATCCTCAGGACTGAGTTTGGAGAAGTCTCTTTTACGGTTATAATTTCTGTGGCTATAAATCTAGCCATGGTTTTCATATTTCTGCTCTGTATTTCTCTCTAAGATATCATTAAACAAACCTACCACCACTTTCAAGTTGGGTCAGCCTACATCTGAACCACAGTCCCTTTCCTTCTGGGAATAGATTGTTAGGTGGTTTGATGTATTACCAAGCCACAGTTGTCCAACTGGCATGCCCACTCTCTCCTAAAAAGGAGGACGCTCCAGCCCTCCTCAGTTAAGAAATAGAGTCCAAGGAATTGGGCACATGCATCCACGAATATATTTCTTCTTTTTTTTTCCCAGTGGGGTCTTTCTCTGTCTCTGGGTCTTGCCCAGGCTGAAGTGCAGTGGTACAATCTCAGCTCACTGCAGTCTCAACCTCCTGGGCTCAACCGACCTCCCACCTCAGCTGCCAAACTAGCTGGGACTACAGGTGCTGGGACTACCATGCCCAGCTAATTTTTAAACTGTTTTGTACACACAGGAGTCTTGCTGTGTTGCTCAGGTGGTCTCAAACGCCTGGCCTCAAGTGATCCTCTTGACTCAGCCTCCCCAAATATTGGGATTACACGTGTGAGCCGCCATGCCCAGCTCATGAATATATATCTGATAGAAATATACATTCATGTATTCATAGATTGAAACATACATTTGGGGCTGGGCATGTGGCTATCACCCAGCACTTTGGGAGGCTGAGGCAGGTGGATTGATTGAGCCCAGGAGTTTGAAACCAGTCTGGGCAACATGGCGAAATCCTGTCTCTCTCTCTCTCTCTCTCTCTCTCTCTCTATATATATATATATATATACTCTCTCTATATATATATATATATAAAATACAAAAAAATAGCTGAGCAAGGTGGTGTGCCCCTATAGTCCTAGCTACTGGGGAGGCTGAGGTGGGAGGATAGATTGAGCCTGGCAGGTCAAGGTTGCAGTGAGCCATGATTGTGTCGTCACACTCCAGCATGGGCCACAGAGCAAAAGTCTATCTCAAAAAAAAGATAAAAAGAGCCTGGTGCAGTGGCTCACGCCTGTAATCCCAGCACTTTGGGAGGCCGAAGCAGGCGGATCACCTGAGGTCAGGAGTTCAAGATCAGCCTGGGCAATACGGTGAAACCCCGTCTCTACTAAAAATACAAAATTAGCCGAGCGTGGTGACACTTACTGTAATCCCAGCTACTCGGGAGGCTGAGGCAGGAGAATCTCTTGAACCTGGGAGGCAGAGGATACAGTGAGCCGAGATCGCGCCATTGCACTCCAGCTTTTGCAACAAGAATAAATCTCCGTCTCACCACAAAAAAGAAAAACAAAAGAAACATGCATTTGGGTTGTCCATTGTTTTGTAGGTCCAGGTCTACTTTTCTATTGATATTAGTAGGGACTGATTGAACACAAGAGAACTTGTTCTGTCTTCCAAAGTTTACTAGCTTCCCAGCGTTGACCTGAAACTGGGGGGGACAACAGTGCAAGCTATTTTATCAACTATTTTCATACTGTGCATACAGTTTAGGAGTATAATAAGGTACAGTTTAGGAGTATACTATACATTTTAAGCCCCTCAACGCCCCCCTCAGAACTAAACTCCACATGAAGTTTTCTAATGAAATTTTTAAAATGGTCAGTTCACAGAAGATCACCATTGTTTAGCAGGGTCTGGTCAAAATTCGAAGAACGACCTATTCCAACCATCTGACTTGTTAGTTCATTTGGTAAGGAGCTACAAGTGATGTGAATATTTCCTGCTCTTCCACCCTCTACCACCTGCCTGCTCATGGTCAACTCCTGCTGACTTCTGTGCCTTCATTTATTTGAAATTTATGTCATCAGGCTTTACTTCTCACCCAACATACATCATCCTTTTCTCCATTTCCTGTCACCCTCAGCTTGGACACCAACATCTTCCCTACTCCTTTACACCTCCCACCCAACCCCTCATGTATATTAATATAATGGAGGAAGATGTCTAAAGAGGTCTTCAGTTCTGCACACCCACGCCCCCCATACCCCAAGACACCATTCCAGTTATGGCCCCCCGCTGTTAACCTGGCAGACCTGCCACATGAGTATCTTCACTAGACTGCAGCTCTTTGAGGGCAGGGCTGATAGCAATGCTGGGCATTCCTCAGTGGCCATTCTCCACCTGAGGATCCCCCCAGGGGTCCACCCTCCATCCTTCTCCACGCCTCTCTCAACACCGAAAGCCTGGCCCTCCCAGACTGCATCACCTCCGGGTGCGTCTCATGTCCTCTAGTTTCCTGTAGGGTTTGGCAAATGGGAGTCACTGTCAGGAGATCAAAAAGACTCCCTTCCTGCTTCCCTTCTGCTCTGAGCATAATCTCTCCTCCAAGATCCTTTCCTCCTTCTCCCTTAAAGCCTATAGGTAGTAATAGTTTCCCACTATTGCTACTACACCATGGGCACTTCACCATGCTTTGTTGATTCATTTGACCCATTAGATATTAGGAACACTGAGAGCTACAAAATCTCATTCATCAACTAGTTAAAGCTTCTGACACAAAGTGGATGCCCAATAAAATGAATTAAAGAATGAGTGAATATTGGAGCCAGGAGCTGTAGCATGCACCTGTAATCCCAGTTACTTGAGAGGCTGAGGTGGGAGGATCACTGGAGACCGGGAGTTCAAGGCTGCAGTGAGCAATGATTGTGCCTGTGAATAGCCACTGCACCCAAGTCTGGGCAACACAGTGAGACCCTGTCTCAAAAAAAAAAAAAAAAAAAAAAAAAAGAATTAGTGAATATTCGATAGAAACTTGAAATAAAAGATAAAGTTTTTGCACGTTGGGAGGTTTGTCTCGAAACTCTTAAATGGGAAAGCTGAATAGTGCTTGGCCAAAGATGGATCATTGCAAGGGATCTTACCAGCAGCTTCAGGCCCTCTCATTCCATGTTCGCTGACTGGGCTGTTTCAAGGGACATGGTCAAATTTAGTAGCAGTCCACAATGGAAATTTACTTTGCTCTCTGCTATGACGGCTAGGTTTACATTGTCTTTCATCATTAGAGGAAATACATAGGGACAGAACAAAAATACACGTATTGAGAAAGAGAACAGTGCACCAGTCAGCAGAAAGACTGTAGTTACAAGACACATGAAAAGAAAAAATTAATTCCTTGGAAAAGAGTTTTCTATTTTAAGAAGAGGAACAAAATAAGACACGTCCTTAAGTGATAGCTAATGAAGACACTTCCCAGGCATCCTCGATGGCTGCGGCTTTTCAGATGTCAACTGAAAACAAAATCCATTACAAAGGGTAGCATCCAAGTTGGATTTGGGTTGCTTATTTTGTTCTGTGGTCAGCCTTTGCTGAACATAGCAGTCTAAACCAGAGCCACAGAGTTGTCAGTGCTCCTTGTCTCTCAAATGCCCTTGGACTGTCCTCGGTGACCCTAATTGTATGACTTGGCAAGAACGACAATTAAATAGGATATTTTGGACGAAATTCTCTCAGGGTACATTATTTTTTCAAGGTAACCTGAGTTTTGGGGTGACACACACAGTGTATCCAAAAGTGCCACTTTGTGAGGGTTTGCTACCTGATGTCCTCGTAACCTCCAAAATCAATTTCAGGGCATTGCAGAGTCAACACATCAATGTTCCCCTGCCTGCATTTGGGGCACTAGATGGCTGAGTCGCCTGCAGAAGTGTTCTGGAGTTGCCTCTGAGGAGCTCATGAGAGCCAATTGCTAAATTTTCAGGAATTTTGCAAGCTGGTTGACACCTCATCGGTAGCTTGAAATTGGAAACGGTGAGAGTATCTACACCACAGGAATTGATAAACACTACAAATGAAGATATTTCTCTCCTAGAAAGTCAGCTGTTGGCCAAGCGTTGTGGCTTATGCCTGTAATCCCTGCACTTTAGAGGCCGAGATGGGAGGACTGCTTGAGCCCACAAGTTCAAGACCAGCCTAGGCAACATCGAGAGACCTCATCTCTACCAAAAAAGAAAAAAAATTCACCAGGTATGGTGCCATGCGCCTGTAGTCTCTGCTACTCAGGTGACTGAGGTGGGAGGATCACTAGAGCCCAAGAGGTCAGGGCTGCAGTAAGCCGTGATCGCACCATTGCATGCCTGCTCTGGTGACAAAGTGAGACCCCATCTTAAAAAAAAAAAAAAGAAAAGTCAGTTGTTAAACATTTGCTAACATCATATTACCTGTGAATAATACCATATCTCTGGTGATGGAAACTTTTGGCATTCTTTCCTTGAGCTCTTTAAGCTCAAATAGAGTCTTCCTAAGTGTACTGTTTAACATGGAACCCTAAATTTAAATGCCAAGTTTTAAAAAATTAGACGAGAATTAGAGTATATAGCCCGAGAACATGGCTTGTTTTCATTTCTAGTTGGCTCAAGATGTTTCTGAAAAATAATTTGTAATAAATTGCCTTATAAAGTTAAAATGCCTTCCAAAACTTTATAAGTCAATTTCAGAAACTAGGGAAGTCAGCCAGTAAATAAAGAGAGAGAGATTTATCTCAAAATAGTTTCGGCACCACTAGAGGAATCTGTCTATGTTTCAGTGGAAAAGGAGGCAGTTACTCCTAGCTAATCCCAATATTTTTTTTTCCCCTGGAATAATCACTGACCATTGGCTCTGTTGTTTCTGGCCAGCTCCTCTACTGAAACAAAAATTTTGTAACTGCAGTGACCTAACTTGGGAAACAATTTTATAACATTTTCTAGGAACCACAAATCATTTGTTTCACTCTTTCTGAAAACCAACAGTGGCGGTAAGCAGAGAGCGTATTTTGACGTGTAACAAAGAAAAAACTTGATAAAGTCAGCAGTCAAAAGAGCATTTCAGTTCAAAGAAGGGTCATCCAGAGCCCATGAAATGTTATCAGGAATGAATATGCCTCACACAGCATCACAACCAGCTGAAACCCTGGATCAATCCAGCTTGTTATCAGGGCATAAATGGTGACCTTTATTTATCACACAATGAATTTTAAGCTGGGCAGCCAGTTTTAAGAAAAACAGCAGGAACAGTGGTTAGCTGCAAAAACATTTTAGAAGAGACAGGAGAAAATAAAACATTATTGAACTTCTTGATGTGGCTGGAAAACAAAATCCTTCTGGCATGTGACTTAGATTTCCATTGGGTGAATGTAGACTTATCCAAGTTATGCAACATTATTACTGTTGATAGGTTACAAAAAAATCTATCAGCTCATCTATCAGAAAAATCCACCAGCAAAATGCCCTCAAAAGCTTATGAAATATGTACCAGTGAAGATATGAGAAGCAACTTGATATGCTATTGTAGGACATGTGGTCATTAAAACTATGTCCGCTTAAGTTAAATAGTCTAGATTTAAATCCTTCATGATCCATTAGCTGCATGACTTAGACAAGACACTGAACCTCTCTAAGCCTCACATGCTTCATGTATAAACTGAAGGTGACAGAAGTTCCCAAAAGAGTTGTTGTGAGAGTTAAATGTTGTCTGGCATATGGTAAGTGCTTAACAAATATCTGCCTTTATTTTTTGCACGTGGTCTATGTTTATTTTAAGTATCCTTCTTAGCTTGGAGTCCCCCAGAAGCCAATCCCGTGGCAAGGATTTGAGTACAAGTATTGTATTTTGGACATGATCCCAGGACACCAGTAGAGGAGTGGGGAGGTGAGAGGGGGAAGGGAAAATAGCCAATGATGGGAGGATGACCACCATCACCATGCGAGCAACTGGATCTCAACGTATCTAAGGGTTCCAGGAGACAGAGTAGAATGTATCACAGAGATATCCCAGGCAAGGGATGCGAAGCTGGGTACTTATCCACCAACCCCTTATCCATCATTGGTTGAGGGCTGCTCCCTATACAACCCCAACTCCCAATTGTGTAGCATTTGTGGGACCGAAAGTGGCAGATGGTTTAGGGTAAGCAGCCTTTAGCACATAAGAGGTGAGTGCCGAGGGGGTATGGGGGTGCAGCACACCCACTGCCACAGCCCCACATAATTTTCAGGTAATCAAATTAGCTGAAGTACCTCTACATAGTTATTTTAATAGATCAGCCCTTTAGAGATAATAATGTAACAAAACAAAAGACCTGTGTCTATTCTATGCTGGTTTTATTTTTTATTTTTTATTTTTTTTGAGGCGGAGTCTCGCTCTATCGCCCAGGCTGGAGTGCAGTGGCCGGATCTCAGCTCACTGCAAGCTCCGCCTCCCAGGTTTACGCCATTCTCCTGCCTCAGCCTCCCCAGTAGCTGGGACTATAGGCGCCCGCCACCATGCCCAGCTAGTTTTTTGTATTTTTTTTAGTAGAGACGGGGTTTCACCGTATTAGCCAGGAAGGTCTCGATCTCCTGACCTTGTGATCCGCCCGTCTCGGCCTCCCAAAGTGCTGGGATTACAGGCTTGAGCCACCGCGCCCAGCCTCTATGCTGGTTTTAAAGGAAGTACTAAGACAAGAAATAAATTACCTAACTTTAAAAAATTAGTATAAGAGTTCCCATTAAATCAACACAGAGTTGGGTATAACATATGGAGTTTAAACTATAATTCTGTTTTGAACCTCTTACCACTTCCTCAATATCCATCACCTAAAGATACAGATGTATCTGATATTTTTCACAGTGCTGTGGAATAGCCAAGCCTTCATGAAAAAAGTAAAACATCCCTCTTTTTCCAAAAATCATCAAGCTTTTAGCAGCTGTAATAATAGGCTTCCCCAGTAACTGAAACCAATCAAGTTTTTAGGGCAAATAGCATTTTAAGACTTTCCCATGCATCCAGACAAAGGTTCAAATACTAAAATGATCATTAGCACCTACAAACTGCATTCCTAAGCTGAAAAATGTATCTGTTACATAATCTGATCATTTGTGTTCTTGTCATGTGAAAAGAGGAAAGTCAATATTTTACCAACCTCTCATTCCTGGGCTCTCAATGCAATAGAAATAGACATGAGGACAAAAGAGTTTTCCCAGGCGAGGCTTCAGTGGAGCTTATGCCCAGGCATAAGGGAGGTAGTACAAGAGAAAAAGAGAATTCCTTGACTGACTTTCCAAAAAGAGCAGGTAGGGCTTTTTTAATTAGGCAAAGCATGAGCATTTACACCGAGGGTAGGGTATGCAGGCTGGGCTGGGTGAAGCACAGGAAGGGTAGGGTATGCAGGTGGCATAACTGGTTGTGATGGTTATCTTGAGTAATGGGCCATCTGATGGTCTGGCCAGCATCAACAAGGCTGTAAGTCAATTGTTCAGCATTCCTTCCTTGGTGTGATATTTAGATTTCCTAAGGCCAGTTCCTGGAATTCTTTAAGTAAAAGGTATGGTTAAACATTATGAAGGAGGGGGCTGGGCACAGTGGTTCATGCCTGTAATCCCAACACTTTGAAAGGCCAAGGTGTTAGGGAAGCAGGAGCCTAAGACAGCCAGAGTGAAAACATTTTAAAATCAACTCCATCTTGGCCGGGCGCGGTGGCTCACACCTGTAATTCCAGCACTCTGGGAGGCCGAGGCAGGCGGATCACGAGGTCAGGAGATTGAGACCATCCTGGCTAATACAGTGAAACTCCATCTCTACCAAAAAATACAAAAAATTAGCTGGGCATAGTGGCAGGCGCCTGTAGTCCCAGCTACTCGGGAGGCTGAGGCAGGAGAATGGTGTGAACCTGGGAGGCAGTGCTTGCAGTGAACCGAGATGGCGCCACTGCACTCCAGCCTGCCTGGGTGACAAAGCAAGACTCTGTCTCAAAAAAAAAAAAAAAAAAAAACAACTCCATCTTAAAACTAGTGAGGCACACTCTTTTCCAGTCACAACCCATGGTCCTAAGGTATTTACAACATAGGAAGCAGCCTGATAATGCCTCCAAGGGCAAACTCCTACAACAACAGAAAGCCTAGATGTCCCAATACCAATAACAAGATATGCTTTCAAGATCATTATACTTGTGCTTTGATGTACTTCCACACTAAAATGCCAAAGATCGTTTTCTTTAAATCAACAGAATAATAAATTTTGTCATGCTGTCGGCCCACCTGCACATTGGCACAGCTTAGTTTAGTCTTTACATAGACAAGACACCTATATGAGAAAAACTTGAAACAAAAATGGTGTGTTCCTCCTCTTGCTTTCTGAAAATGTGCTACTCCGTGACAGAGTAGCTTACAATAAACTGTCTTGTCTTTTATCACACTTTAACACTTACCTTGAATTCTTTCCTGTGCAGGATTCAAGAATCCCCTCCTGGGGTCTGGATCAAGACCTGTGTATTAGTCCATTTTCATGCTGCTATAAAGAACTTCCTGAGGCTTTCCTTTATAAAGGAAAGAGGCTTAATTGATTTACAGCTTCGCATGGCTGGGGAGGCCTCAGAAAACTGACAATCATGGCAGAAGGGGAAGCAGGCATGTCTTACATCGTGACAGGTGAGAGAGAGAGGGAGAGCACGTGAGAGTGGGGGAAGAACTACCATTTATAATATCATCAAATCTGATGATAATTCACTCACTATCATGAGAACAGCATGGGAGAAACCGCCCCCTTAATCCAATCACGTGGGGATTACAGGTCCCTCTCTCAACATGTGGAAATTACAATTAAAGATAAGGTTTGGGGCTGGGAAAAGTGGCTCACACCTGTAATCCCAGCACTTTGGGAGGCCAAGGCAGGTGGATCACCTAAGGACAGGAGTTTGAGACCAGCCTGGCCAACATGGAGAAATCCCGTTTCTACTAAAAATATAAAAATTAGCTGGGTGTGGTGGCGCACACCTGTAGTACCCACCACTCAGGAGGCTGAGGCAGGATGATCCCTTGAACCCGGGAGGTAGAGGTTGTAGTGAGCCAAGATCACACCACACTGCATTCCAGCCTGGGCAACAGAGTAAGACTCCATTTAAAAAACAAAGAAGAAAGAAGCTCTTTGTTTCAGCTAGGAGCAGCCACTCACACCTGTAATCCCAATACTTTGGGAGGCCGACGCGGGTGGATCATGAGGTCAGGAGTTCGAGACCAGACTGGCCAACATGGTGAAACCCTGTCTCTACTAAAAATACAAAAATTAGCCAGGTGTGGTGGCAGGCACCTGTAATCCCAGCTACTTGGGAGGCTGAGGCAGGAGAATTGCTTGAAACTGGGAGGCAGAGGTTGCAGTGAGCTGAGATCATGCCACTGCTGCATTCCAGCCTGGGTGACAGAGCAAGACTCCATCTCAAAAACAAACCAACCAAAAAGATTTGGGTGGGGACACAGAGTCAAACCATATTAACTCCTTTTTCCAGTAACGGGGGCAGGAGTATTCTTTGAATCCGGGAATTTGAGACTAGTCAGGGCAACATGGTGAGACTTTGTCTCTATAAAAAATTAAATACAATTAAGGAAAAAATAGTAAAAATATCTATATATGAGGGAGGAATTCTGTCCCATTCCTACTGTATCTCGATTCCCCCAGAGAGATTTCATCCTTCTTATTCTTCAGGAGACAGGGCCAAAGATCCCATCTTCCGAAGCTGCTTCCTGCCGAACAGGGTTGTCATCCTTGCCTAATTTTGAGGGCACTGAAATCTCTCACTTGCTGTGTTAAAGACCTGTAAAAACTGGGCTCCTCCTGGGATGGTGTGGATTGGAATATTTGGGCCATTATCAGCTTGATTCAGAACTGTTGAAGCCTGGAAGACATAAACTTTAACCATCTGTACCCCTGTTGAATATAACAAACAATTATTTTAAAAATCAAATAGTACCCAGTGATAACTAATACAATGCTTAAGCCCAGTTTAACAATGCTTGTAAAAAGAAATTTGAAGGCATTTGGAATCTAAGTGAATTGGCTGGAAAACTAGTCTCCTGCTGTCTAAAACATAAAGCAAGTGGATTTTTAATAAGTGGCATTGTTTTTCTTTTTCTTTTTTTCTTTTTTTTTTGAAACAGCGTCTCATTCTGTTGCCCAGGCTGGAGTGCAGTGGCACAATCTCAACTCACTGCAACCTCTACGTCACAGGCTCAATCAATTCTTCTGCCTCAGCCTCCCACGTAGCTGGGTTTACAGGCTTATACCACCATGCCCGGCCTATTTTTTTTTTTTTTTTTTTTTTTTTTTTTAAGTAGAGACAGGGGTTTCACCATCTTGGCCAGGCTGGTCTCAAACTCCTGACCTCAGGTGATCTGCCTGCCTCAGCCTCCCAAAGTGCTGGGATTACAGGTGTGAGTCACTGCCCCTAGCCAATAGAGGCATTTTTATGGAAACAGGGCAAAAACAAATATTAATGGTGGGCATAATCTATCCAGAGAATGTTAGTTTGGAGTTGTGGCCTGGAAAGAATTTAAGATCTAGTCCAAATTGCAGAAAATAATGCAAAAAAAAAAAAAAAGAAAAACCCTCAAAAACAACAGACAAGGCTAGAATCTAATAGCAGGTGTATAATGTTTTTCTCTCTAGTCTCTCATTTTTATTAAAAACAAATTATGGTAGGATCAATTTATTTGCAAAATAAATCTTAGTCTTACTATTCTTGGCCTGATTATTTGCATAAAGTGCACCAATAATAATTATTTGCCTTATAGGCTCTCTTAAACTGGCTTTGCTGAAACTTTTTCCATAGGGAATCTCAGATTTAGACTTTTTAAAGCCTCAAGCCCAGCTGCAAATTTATCTGTTTCTGCAAATACCTGTATGAATTGGGTGAATTCCTCTCCTCTGGAGGTCCCAAGATAACTTAGGGTTCTTGGGCCATTAGAAAGGGACATTCTTTACTTACCAGGTACAGAGACTGCATAGACCAAGTATGATGCCAGTCTTCCCCAAGGGGCTTTTATCAGTTCTTGGAGTCAACCTCAATTTTTTCTAAATCAGTCTAAAAGCATAACATTTCAGTCAAAACCTTGGTAAAATAACCAGTCTCCAACTGTGTATTATTACAAAAGAAAATAGATTCTTATACTTATTGTTTTTTGGTGGTGGTGGTTTTGTTTGTTTTTAGATGAGGTCTTGCTCTGTCACCCAGGCTGGAGAGCAGTGGTATGATCATAGCTCACTACAGCCTCAAACTACTGGGCTCCTTGCCCTTGCCTCCCAAATAGCTCGAATTACAAGCACATGCCACCACATCAGGCTAATTTTGAAATTATTTTTTGTAGATATAGTCTCACTATGTTGCCCAGGCTGGTCTCAAAGTCTTTATCTCAAGTGATTCTCCTGCCTTGGCCTCCCAAAGTGTTGGGATTACAGGTGTGAGCCAGTATGCCAGGTCCATATTTCCCTTTTGCAGCACTTGATCTTAGCTCCATGAATCCAGTTGCTTCTGTGTTTTGTCATGTTTGTTACTCCTTCTCAGCCTCTAGAAAGGATCCTCTTCAATATCACATCTTTGAATTACTGGGGTTCCTAGGTGTATTAGTCTGCACTCACAATGCTATAAAGAAATGCCAAGACTGAGTAATCTATAAAGAAAAGAGGTTTAATTGGCTCATGGTTCCATAGGCTGTACAAGAAGCATGGCAGGTTCTGCTTCTGAGGAAGCCTCAGGAAACTCACAATCATGGCAGAAGGCAAGCAGGGGCAAGCACGTTTTACATTGCCAGAGCAGGAGCAAGAGAGAGAGAGGGGAGATGCTTCACACTTTGAAACAAGCAGATCTCAGGAGAACGCTACCACGAGAACAGCACCAAAGGGATAGTGCTAAACCATTCATGGTCCAGGCACAGTGGCTCATGCCTGTAATCCCAGCACTTTGGGAGGCCAAGGAGGGTGAATCACTTGAGGTTGGGAACTCGAGACCAGCCTGGGAAACATGGTAAAACCCCGTCTCTACTAAAAATACAAAAACTAGCCAGGCGTGGTGGCATACACCTGTAATCCCAGCTACTCAGGAGGCTGAGGCATGAGAATCGCTTAAACCCGGTGGGCAGAGGTTGCAGTGAGCCAAGATCGTGCCACTGCACTCCAGCCTGGGAAACAGGGCAAGATCCTGTCTCAAAAATAAATAAAATAAAAAAGGATCTCATAAAGGATGTACCCTTATGACCCAATCACCTCTCACCAGGTCCCTTCTGCAACACTGGAGATTACAGTTAGACATGAAATTTGGGTGGGGACATAGATCCAAACCATGGGGATCTGTCCCAAGCCCATTTCTCTATTTACCCTCAGAATAGTTCTCAACCTTTCCAGGCCATGAGGTAGTACCACTCAGGACTGCTTTTGATGCACACAACAGGCTTAACCACATAAGGGTTATTCTTCTCTAATTGTTGCCAGACACCAAGAGTGGGTTCTTGGACCTTGTGCAGAAAAGAAGTCATGGTAAGTCATAGAGTATAGTGAGAAGACAAGGTTTATTAAAAGCTACTTAGTTACAGAGTAGAGCGTCCTCAGAAAGCAAGAGGAGAAATGTCTCATCTTTGTTTTAAATTTTTCTTATATAGGGTCTTACCTATATAAAAGTTAAGCTATATCTACCTGTCGGGGGCTGACAGTGTCACAAAATGTATTAGTCTGTGGACTTAAAGAACACTATTCTTGGCATTTTAGTGCATAAGTACATCAAAGCATGACTACAGTCTGTTTTTTCTTTTTTTTTTTTTTTTTTTTTTTGAGATGGAGTTTCGCTCTTGTCTCCCAGGCTGGAGGGCAATGGCGCCATCTCAGCTCACTGCAACCTCTGCCACCCGGGTTGAAGCTATTCTCCTGCCTCAGCCTCCTGAGTAGCTGGAATTACAGGTGCGCACCACCACGCCCGGCTAATTTTTGTATTTTTAGTAGAGATGGGGTTTCACCGGGCCGGGCACGGTGGCTCAAGCCTGTAATCCCAGCACTTTGGGAGGCCGAGGTGGGCAGATCATGAGGTCAGGAGATCGAGACCATCCTGGCTAACACGGTGAAAACCCATCTCTACTAAAAAATACAAAAAACTCGCCAGGTGAGGTGGCGGGCGCCTGTAGTCCCAGCTACTCAGGAGGCTGAGGCAGGAGAATGGCGTGAACCCGGGAGGCGGAGCTTGCAGTGAGCTGAGATCCAGCCACTGCACTCCAGCCTGGGTGACAGAGCGAGACTCTGTCTCAAAAAAAAAAAAAAAAAGAGATGGGGTTTCACCATGTTGACCAGGCTGGTCTTAAACTCCTGACCTCAGGTGATCCACCCACCTCAGCCTCCCAAAGTGCTGGGATTACAGGCGTGAGCCACTGCACCCGGCCAGCTAAAATCATTTTAAAAGCATATATTGTTTTGCAATACCAGGACATCTGGACATTTTTTCTGTCATAGTTTATCCTTGCAGGCATTGTTAAGCTGTTTCCTCAGCTGTAAACATCATATAACCACAGGTCATGATAGACAAGAAATGTGCCTTGCCAGTTTTAAGATGGAGTTGATTTTAAAATGGTGCCACTCTGGCTCTCCTATGCTCCTGCTTCCCTGATATGATGACATGCAGTCCAGAGGTAGGCAGTTCAGGGCGAGTATGGTGGAGCCTTCGGTCCCAGGTTCATTCCAACTCTTCACTCTGCTGGCTTTAGTATGTAGCTTAGCGCCTGTATTAGGCCATACTTGCATTGCTATGAATACCTTAGACTGGGTAATTTATAAAGAAAAGAGGTTTAGTTGGCTCACGGTTCTGCAGGCTGTACAGGAAGCATGGCACCAGCATCTGCTCGGCTTCTGGGGAGACCTCAGGGAATTTTTACTCATGGTAGAAGGCAAAGGGTGAGCTGTCAGGTCACACGGTGAGAGTGGGAGGAAGGCGGGGAGGTGCCACACACTTTTAAATGACCAGATCTTGCAAGAGTTCATTCACTGTCACAAAGACAGCACCAGAGAGATGGTGCTAAGCCATTTATGAGCGATCCACACCTACAATCCAATCACCTCCCACCAGGCCCCTCTTCTAACATTGGGGATTACAATTCAACTTGAAATTTAGAGGGGATAATATCCAAACTATATCAGTGCTCAAGTTCAGAGATGGCTGCTACCCTTAAGCTTCACGTCTGTACCTGAAATCACTTGTACATCTACACCACCAATCTTATTCATTTATTTATTCAACAAATATGTATTGACAGCCTACTCTGTGCCAACACTCTTCTGGCCCTGGAATACAGAAGTGAAAAAAATAAAATAAGACCGGGTGCGATGGCTCACACCTGTAATCCCAGCACTTTGAGAGGCTGAGGCGGGTGGATCACCTGAGGTCAGGAGTTCAAGACCAGCCTGACCACCCGTCTCTACTAAAAATACAAAAACATTAGCTGGGCGTGGTGGTGGGCACCTGTAATCCCGGCTATTCAGGAGGCTGAGGCAGGAGAATTGTTTGAACCCGGGAGGCAGAAGTTGCAGTGAGCCGAGATCACACCATTGTACTCTAGCCTGGGCGACAACAGCAAGACTCCATCTGAAAAACAAAAAAAAAAAGAAGAAAATAAAAATCCCTGATCCCTGTTCTTGTGGAGCTTATATTCAATTGGAGAAAACAGAAAGTATGTAAGATAAACAAGTGAAAAATGGAGTATAAGTGGTGAAAAGTGTTACAGAGAAAAATAAAGAAAAGGGAACTGGAAGGATGGTGGGGCATCTGGTAATTTTAGACAGGGTGGTCAGGGAAGACCTCACTGAGGAAGTTACATCTGAGTAGTGAACTGAAGGAAGTGATGGGAAAGCCATTTGGATTCTTGAAGAAAGAGTGTTCTAAACATGGGGAAGAATAAATGTAATAGGATGTGCCTGGTTTGTTCAAGGAAGGGTGCAGAGGCCATCATGGCAAGAGTGGAGCAGGTGAGGATAGAGTGCAGGTCAGACGATGTCAGGAAGAGCAACCAGAGGACAGATCCCACAGGATTTCTACAAATCCTCCATAAGGATTTGGCTTCACTGTGAGAGTAAAGGGAAGCCTTTGAGAATTTTTGGCAAGGAAGTGGCGTAAACTGACCTACAGCTTAACAAGATGGCTTTCGTGGCTGTGCTGAGAATAGCAGAAGCAGAGAGACCAGCCAAGAGACCATTGCAATAATCCAGTTTATTGGTGATGGTGAGTTAGACCAGGGTGATAGCAATGGAGGTAATGAGGGGTGATAGAATTCTGGATATATTTTGAAGGTAGAACCAACAGAATTTACTGATGTGGGATATGAAAGAAAAAAGACAAGGATAAATCTGAAGCTGGAAGGATGAAACTGACATTTACAAGATGGGGAAGACTGGAGGTGAAGCAGATTTGAGGGAAAATATCAAGATTTCTGTTTTAATTATGAGAAGTTGAGATGTCTACGAAACATCCAAGGGCAAGTGTTGAATAGACAGTTGCATCTACAAGTCAGAAATCTGGAGAGAGGTCAAGGATAGACATAAATTGGGGAACCAACAGCAGAGAGAAGATATTTAAAGTCATGAAACTGAATCAGAAACTTAAGGGAATTAGTGTAGAGAGTAAAGAGAAGAAGTCTAAGAACTTAGTATGCATGGGGACTCTGGAGAGCAGCAGTCAGGACATGAGGAGGAACCAGCAAAGGAGCCTGAAAAGGACCAGATAGGGAGGTGGAAAATCAGGAAGAGTGTGTGAGATTCTGGAAGTCAAGTAAGTAAAGTGTTTCAAAGTGAAGAGAAGATATGACTGACTACGTGGTATGAGATGAGGACTAAAAATTGGCCATTGGATTTAGCAATGTGAGGTTCCCTGGTCATGTGGGTACAAGCAGATTCAGGAAAGTGGTGGGGAAGAAACCATGAGGATGAAATGCCAAATTCAACAAGAACAACTAAAATCTGTGGAATAAAATTCACAGGGTAGACAAAAAACCAAAAACAAAAATCCTCAATGAAAGAACAATTACTTCAATCAACAACTTTAACAAATATTTAGTGTTTATCATCTATGTGCCAAGTGATATTCAAAAAATTCATTGGCAATTCAGTGATGAAGAAAACAAAGTACCTACACTTATGGAGCAGATATTCTATTGGGGTAAAGAGACAATAAACAGCTAAACAAATATACAATGTGTCAGTTGCTGATAAGTGCTTTAAAAATCATACAGAACAGAAAGAGGATAGACAGTGGGGACAAGTGGGGTGGCAAACTACTTTAGATAAGGTGATCATCAAGGCCTCTCAGATTTATTAGTAGAGAGCTCATCTTACATCAGTTAGAATTGGGATCTTTGAAAAGACCTGTTAAAAAATATATATATATATACACGGGCCGGGCACGGTGACTCACGCCTGTAATCCCAGCACTTTGGGAGGCCGGGGCGGGCAGATCACAAGGTCAGGAGATCGAGACCATCCTGGCTAACACAGTGAAACCCCGTCTCCACTAAAAATACAAATATATATATATATATATTTCTTATGGCAAGTCTGAGTAAATACAAGAGAAGTGACAATTTAATTATCTTTGGCACAAAGATAATTAGGGAATAGAAACTATTATGTTCACTATTATGTCCCCCAAATTTAAAATCTACACAAAATGCATGATTTTCTAGAAAAAAAAAGACAAAGTGCCAAAATTGACTGGAGAAATAGAAAACTTGAGAAGAACAAAAGAAAATACAAAAATTGGTTTAAGGCTGACTTTGTTAGATTTATGTTTAAGATCAGGTCTAAAGACCGGCTGGTTTCTCAGGCCAATACTATCAAAGCTTTAAGGTACAGGTAAGTCTTGCCTTATATAACTTGCTCAGAGAAAAGGCAAAGAAGGAAATAGTCTCAATTTATTCTTTATTTTAGGGTGAAAACTAGCCCAGGATATCACAAACACAAAACCAAAATAAAACATAGGCCTAACTTCTTTGTGAAAATAAATGTAAAGATCCTAAGTAAATGACTAATAAATCATATGTAGCAGTAGTTCCAGAGAACACACCTCAAGCCCAAGCAGAATGTATCATAGAAGGCCACAATGGTTTGGCATTAGCAAATCCATTAATATAATTTACTACATTAACAAGTTAAAGGAGGGGAATGCCTAGTTAATGAAACTAAATACCCACCACTGATGAAAACTCTTACAAAAATAAGACAAGAAATTTATTTGACATATTAAGGGTATCTGCCAGAAGCCTAACAGAAAGAGCAGAAGAGATGATGGCATATCAGAAGCTTTTCCACTAAAGTCAGGAACAAGATAAGGATCACCACCAGTCAGCATTAGGCTTCCAAACCTAACCCATGCAATGACAAGAATTAGAAATTAGTTATAAAAATTAGAAACAAAGAAACAGAACTCTATATATCTCATTCTCAAAACGTCTAAGAAAATTAAGTGGATAAGTATTAGAATTAATGAGGGCTCAGTAAGATGACTGGTTATAAGACTAATAAAAATCAAATGTTTATCTTTAATAAACAACAATGAATTATAAAATACAAGTAATTAAAATCACAAAATACCTTGAAATAATCCAATTAAGCCATGCATAGACTCTACATGAAGAAAAGTAGACCAGGTACAGTGGCTCATGCCTGTAATCCCAGCACCTTGGGAGGCTGAGGTGGGAGAATCACAATAGCCCAGGAGTTCGGAACCAGCCTGGGCAACAACAAAGTGAGACCCTGTCTCTACAAAAAATAAAACAAATTAGCCAGGCATGGTGGTGCACGCCTGTGGTCCCAGCTACATGAGAGGCTGTGGCAGGAGGATCACTTGAGGCTGCAGTGAACTGTGTTCATGCCGTTGTGCTCCAGCCTGGGTGACAGAGTGAGATACTGCCTAAAAAAAAAAAAAAAAAAAAAAAACAGTACAAAGTTTTACTGAGAGTCACAAAGGAATGCCTAAACATGGCTGGTCATGGTTCATGCCTGTAATCGCAGCAGTGTAGGAGGCCGAGGCGGGCAGATCACCTGAGGTCAGGAGTTGGAGACCAGCCTGATCAACATTGTGAAGCCCTGTCTCTACTAAAAATAGAAAAACTAGCCAGGCATGGTGGCCCACCCCAGTAATCCCAGCTACTTGGGAGGCTGAGGCATGAGAATTGCTTGAACCTGGGAGGCAGAGGTTGCAGTGAGCTGAGATGATGCCACTGCACTCCAGCCTGGGCAACAGACGAGACAGAACCCTGTCTCAAAAATAAAATAAAATAAACAAACAAAACAACAATAATTACAGAAACATGTCATGTTCACAGGTGAAAAGAATCAATATTGTAAAGATAATGGATTCCCACAAATTGATGATTAAAAACAGTGCAACACCAATCAAATACTACCAAGATTTTTAAATAGAACTTCACAAGAAGATTGCAAAATTCATATGAAAGAGAACATGTATAAGGATAACTAAGGACAATTTTTACAAGAAGAACAAGGGCCCATCAAATATTTAAAATATACAATAAAGCCAGAGTAATGAAAAAGGTGATATTTGTATAAGAATGAAGAAATCAGTAGAAAGAATAGAGCAAGCAATAGACCCATGTTGGTCCTTTCTACATGGGAATGGAACAGATGGCAAAAATGACATTTTATACCCATGGGAAAGGATAGGCTAGTTAGACAAAAAGTTTTGGGGAAAATGGATACATTTTTGAGAAAAAATAAAGTTAAGTATCTCACAATATATAAACCTAATCCCAAATGAAATCTTGGTGGTAGAAAGGCTTTCTTAAGCAAAATTCAAAATGCAATAATCAGCTGGGTGCAGTGGTTCATGCCTGTAATTCCAGCACTTTGGGAGGCCGAGGCGGGAGGATTGCTTGAACCCAGGAGTTTGAGACCAGCCTGGGCAACACAGCAAGACTCTACCAAAAAATGGGAAAGTTAGCTGGGCATGGTGGTGTGTGCCTATAGTCCCAGCTACTTGGGAGGCTGAGGTGGGAGAATCTCTTGAACCTAGGAGTTTGAGGATGCAGTGAGTTATGATCACACCACTGCACTCCAGCTTGGGTGACAGAGTGAGAGCCTGTCTCCAGAAAGAAAAAATTTTAAAAAAAAAATCACAGGAACGCAAAACTATCTATTAATATCTTTTGATCTATCTATCTAGCATGTGTGTGTAAACAAGCAAAACCTGGAAAGACAGACTTTGTTCTGTACCTTTGAAACCAATAGTAGAGCTTAAATTTGGTGGGGAGGGAAAGAATTGCAGGGGAGTGAAGGTGACATTTTTCTACACAGAGTTTTTTTTTTAATAAGAAGACATTCCAAGATAATTTATATAATTAAAATTTTAAATGACCTCTTTATTATTATATAAATATGTGGCAGGAAAATTAATAGGGAACATTTATTTTCTTTCTTAGACATTTTCAGCATTTTTTCCCCTGATAAATCTGTATTTTTTAGTAGCCAGAAAAAAATGCACCAAAGTGGTTTCCATTCTGAAATTATTTTTAATGGTGTTTGGCTCGACCAGCAGAAGGATCCAGGCCCATCCGTGTCCTGGCCCAGGGCCCAGGCTCTCTCCCTGGCAGCCAGCGAGGTGTTCTTGCCAGAGCTATCCCAACTGCTGCCTCCCTGGCTGCCAGCATCACCTTGGCTACCTGCAGAGACACTCCTGCCACTGCCTCGTTGGTGGGGAGAGCTCCCTCCTGTTGCAATGCTGATTAATATAAGATGAGTGGAAAAGCAAATGGAGGGCAAATACAGAGGGCCAGGCCATGCAAAGGAGAAGTCTGTTTCTGCAGCATTGATACCAGGTCTCACGTCAATCTCTCTGAATAATCTGGCCCTCGCAGTTTCTCTTTGGAGAAATTTGAGATACGTTTCCAAGCAGCTGGGTCAAAGGGCCTTTGGATACAGCGCCTCATTGCATATCCTTTCCCACCTGCACTGGTGTTGCAGACCATGCGGGGCACCTCATCTCTCCCCTACCTCAAGGGGTCTTCTCTGCAGAAGCTTACAAAATGGCTTTAGCTTTCTCTGCCCCCTATGTCCCCTACAACGTATTCTAGTAACTCAGTCCTGGGCCCTCCTGGCTCAAGGGAAGTCCATATGTCCATGAGTGGTTGCAGGAGGGTCGACCCAGCAGGCTCACTGAATCACCTTTTCAGTTTGGTGCCTTCTTCCAGGTCTCTTGCCTGGGACCTTCATGTGCCTAAAAGTCTCTTTTGCTGTTTTATTTGAAGCATAGAATTGTAGCCTGAGTCTTTCCTCAGTTTATTTTGTGATAGATCCTCCTTACCAAGTGTTTATCGTGGTTCCAGTGTATGTGTTGGGGGAGGGGGGTGATTCTAAAGAACACTGCTTGTGAGTCATGCTGCTCTGTTAATAAACCTGTTATGCAGGAAAACCCAGCTGAAAGGCAGATCTGAGTTGCTCACTCCCAGCTGTCAGTAAGTGGATACAATGGCCTTTTCATTGGGTATGAATTTTAGTCTATTATATATTTTTTAGAAACTAAAATCAGCTGATGAGAAGTTAAAGTAATGCTGAATTTGTTTCATAAGAAATAAAAACTCGACTCAGGAGGACTGCAGCCATTATTCGTGGCTCACATTCTCTAAATTTCATCTGAAAAGTTGATATTCCAGATTCCTTACATCTCTCCAAGATGCCTAACATCTTACACACACAAAGATGGGGGATTTTTACTCAGCAAGAAAAATATTTATTTTCCTTTTTTTTTTTTTTTTGAGGAGAAAAATACTTATCTTTTCAACCTCATTAATTTTTATGATGGGTAAAATTTTTTCATTATATTAGTCAAAAAGACTCTGGACTGAATAAAGTATAGCACCCAAACCATTTAAAATGGCTTCCTGGCTGGGAAGACACTGCAGTCATCTCAGGGAAGTTTCTGGTCTTGGGAAAAACAAATGACCATTCAAGAAGGGAAACTCAAGAATCCAGGCCTTGCGCGCTGCTCTTTTTTCTCTGAAAGTTTTTGGAAGTGGAGCCACACTTTATTTACCGAATATGCACTTCTTGTTTCTTGTAACCATGGTGCTCTAGTTGAGTGCGTCTTATGTCAGACTACTGCTGAGCCAATGTTTATCATTTTAGAAAATTCCATGAGTCATAAAACAAACCTGCAACCCTCTTGCTGTACTGTCTATGGGTGTTTCTTTCCTAGAGTCGTTTAAAGTAAAAAGAAAAAATGCTGAACCTAGAATCCAACACTTGACATTTATCAGAACACTTATATACTTTCTCCTGCCTGGAGGCTGCTTCTCTGAAATTTCAAAAACCATTCAGCTCACATCCAAGGTGTGCTGCCTGCTGCCTGAGGTGCCCTGCCTACCCAGGACTCCAAAACCCTCTCCAGAGGGCCAGCTCTGGGCTGAGAAAGGAAGCTTTAGAGGTTTGCAGAGAGGAAGTGACTCACTGGCTCAAGGGGTGGGAGGGAAGGCTTTCCACAGGATAGAGAATAAAAATGAGCAAGCAATTCCTTCCACCTCCAGCGTGGAAGTTTTTACTAGGGGACCACCTCTTAATGACTGGGCCTGAATTTAGTGACCACTCACCTCCACTCCCACGTCCAAAAAGAAAAGTAAAGAAAAAGAAAAAAAAAAAGCAAGACCAATTGCAAGATGTGACGTGTTTGCCTCATTTACAAGTAAGGATGTTGAAGGTAAGGCTGTTTGCTCCCTTTGTGTCAATCAGCTCCCTTTCCCCAGACACGGATAGTAGGGAGAACCACATTAAGTCTACAATCTAGAAAACTACAGCAACTTATTGCTTTTGCCATTAAAAAAAAAAAAAAAAAAAAAAAAAAAAAACCTCTAGGGCCCTGTTTTGTCTAGAGCCCAAGGCCTAGAGTTTATAAATCAAAATTTAAGAGTCTGCCTTAGTATTACTAGAACAGGATACTTCACAAATTGCTAAGACTGTGCCAGGCACTCAGTATCTCTTCTGTGGAGTTCAAGCATCACCTTTTGGAGCTCTAAACTAAAGGCGTCAAATTAGTCAACATCTTGAGTTTACAGCTGAACCAGCATTGGTGAACCAGTAAACCAGTATTGGTCCATGGCCTGTTAGGAATTCGGCGAGTGAGCATGACCACCTGAGCTCCACCTCCTGTCAGATCAGCGGTGGCATTAGATTCTCATAGGACTGGGAACCCTATCGTGAACTGCTCATGCAATGGATCTAGGTTGCACGCTCCTTGTGAGAATCTAATGCCAGATGATCTGACATGGAACAATTTCATCCCGAAACCACCGCGCCCCCACCATCCCTCTGCCGCCCGTCTGTGGAAAAATTGTCTTCCACAAAACCAGTCCCTGATGTCAAAAATGTTGGGGGAACTCTGATCTAGAGTTGAAGACCTCACCGAAGGACTGGTAATGGAAATACTGGAGCAAAACAGTTACAGTAAAAGGCACTCAAATTTCAAATCATGACCATTGGCCTTTGGCTATCTGTTTTTGGTGTTTGTTTTCCTTGAATACAACTCAGAGTTCCCTCATCAGGAAGAGCTGGGTTTCTTTGGCTGAACCATCATTTGACATCCCTCCTCCTACCCCCAAGAAGGCAGGAAAATTAGGAAGTAAGCCAGAGCAGATCCCAAAAAAATAAAAAAACAAAAAGGAAACCCATTACATATCTACATCTATCTTATGTATCTTGGTCCATAGGATCTAATTTTTTTTGGTAGGAACATCAGGCATGCTCTTCCTCCAAATATCCAACTTTGAATAAACTCTCCAGCCATCTCTTCTATATTCATATTCGCCAACATAAGTGAGGAATGATGTCATTAGCAAACACTCACTTCCTTCCTCTGTGGATGCTCCACTCATCAAAGATCCAGTAACATCTCCCTGGTGTGATCCTGAGAATTCCCAAGGGAACCTGGGCCAAGTTTATCTTGGCATTTCTGTTTTCACTTGTGATCTCCTCATTCATCTTCACATTCCTGGTAGCTAACACGGTCACAGCTGGCACACAGTAGGACTTCAGGAAACATCCATCAAATCTAAATGAAAAAATGTTCAATTAGATTTGACAGTGGCTTCCCATTGTGAATATAAACAAGATGCCCACCTGCATGTGTTGGTATTACCTCCATATCCCAGCAGGGCTTCAGCACTGCCCTGATATTACCTGGCAGCCTCTGGGGTGGCTGCTTTGCTGGTTCTGAGATTTTCCTGCCTTGCAGTAGCAGTGGGTGAGGCAGAAGTCTGCAGAGAATAATGGGATGAGCTGGAGAAAAATGGGTCCCAACCAGAGAGCTTGCCATGACCAGCCCATTGCTGTCTGTGACATGCTTTTTCCTCCTCTGACTGTCACTTTCCTCCCTTTCTTAGCCACCATGTGAACCAGTCCTTTCATTGTTTCTAAAGTGACTTGTTCTGAGCTTTTAGAAAAGCTCTCTTGTTTTTACATGTTAAGGTTTAGAGTGAAATTTCTAGTCTTTTCATTCCTATCCTTCATGATTTTATGACTTGTGATTACACTCAATCCTACATGCTGAAGAATCTGAACTTATTTCATCTATCTTTAAAAAAATACTCCATTTCCTTGTTTGCCTCTTTCTGAGTATTTTGTGGTTCATTTTTCTTTCTCCGGAAGTACAACCACCAGATCAGAAGTGTAAAAATAATGTATCATGGAGGCTGGAGCGGTGGCTCACGCCTGTAATCCCAGCACTTTGGGAGGCCAAGGCAGGTGGACCATGAGGTGAGGAGATAGAAGCCATCCTGGCTAACACAGTGAAACCTCCCCGTCTGTACTAAAAATACAAAAAAATTAGCCGGGCACGGTGGCAGGTGCCTGTAATCCCAGCTGCTTGAGAGGCTGAGGCAGGAGAATCGCTTCTACCCGGGAGTTAGAGGTTGCAGTGAGCCGAGATCGCACCACTGCACTCTAGCCTGGGCAACAGAGTGAGACTCAGCCTCCAAAAAAAAAAAAAAAAAAAAAAAAAAAGTATCATGCTTATGAAAAATGGAAGACAACTTGGAGAGATCCCCAGGATATAGTGCTGAATGAATGAATAAAAACAAGCTGCAGTCCTGCATGTATTGCTCAGACCATTCGTATTTTATAAAATGCTCTATATTATAAAGTTCTGGAAGGTTCCGTGTTGATGAGAGGTGTGATGCCCACTGTGACCTTGATGTGTGTATGTGTATGTAAGGAACTATGGAACTATGGGACTGTTCATCTATCCTTGCACTGGATTTGCTTTTTAGAACATTCCCAAAAACTTTCCTGAAATATTTAACATATTAGATGGGCTTCAGGGCAGTTCATGAGCTCCCTAAGATTATAGGCCAAACTTTGTGAGTAGAAACAAATGTCCGTCTTTCTAGAGAGAGGGTTTATACTTTTGTTTTTCTTTTTGTTTTGTTTTGTGTGTGTGTGTTTTTTTTGAGATGGAGTCTCTCACTGTCACCCAGGCTGGAGTGTAATGGTGCGCTCTCGGCTCACTGCAACCTCCGCCTCCTGGGTTCGCGCGATTCTCCTGCCTCAGCTTCCCAAGTAGCTGGGATTACAAGTGCACACTACCACATCTGGCTAATTTTTTGTATTTTTAGTAGAGACAGGGTTTCACTATGTTGGCCAGGCTGGTCTCGAACTCCTGACCTCACGATCTATCCACCTTGGTCTCCCAAAGTGCTGGGATTACAGGCATGAGCCACCACGCTCAGAGGATTTATAAGAATCCCAGGCCGGGAGCGGTGGCTCATGCCTGTAATCCCAGCACTTTGGGAGGCCAAGGCAGGCGGGTCACGAGGTCAGGAGTTTAAGACCAGGCTGGCCAGCACAGCGAAACCGCATCTCTACTAAAAAATACAAAAACTTAGCCAGGTGTGGTGGTGTGTGCCTGTAATCCCAGCTGCTTGGGAGGCTGAGGCAGGAGAATTGCTTGAGCCCGGGAGGCGGAGGTTGCAGTGAGCTGAGATTGCGCCACTGCACTCCAGCCTGGGTAACAGAGTGAGAGTCTCTCTCAAACAAACAAACAAACAAAGAATCCCAAAGGGAATATATATGGCCCAAGAGGGACTAAGAACCACTGGTTGAGATAATTGTACCACTTTATACTCTGTTTTCTCATGGTTGAACTCAAGAAGCATGCTATTACCTGAAAAACATACATAATTGGTCAATCTTTAATGTTATAAAATAGTGGCATATGACTTTCACTCTACCATAAAGACTAATAATCAATAATGTTACCACGTGGTACTGTATCCTTCCCACGAATATACTTAAATATATTTAGCCTTTTCCTAAAATAGATGCCAGGGCCCTTGGGGCTGTCTGATCCATCAGCACCAGGCTACGGGCAGTAAGGAATGTTCAGAATGTATTTTCTACAGCTTCTATTTCTTTTGCTTTGCCAATTAACCTCATCTGTGGTGTTAAGCAAGTAGCAAGACATATCTCATTTCTCTTGTTCAGCCTCACTCACAGGTGCTGTGTCATGTGGCCTGATAGTAAAGGGCTTGGGATCAGATCCTGTACTCCTCTGGGCTCCCAAGGAAAGTCTCTTCACCTTACCCCATCTGTGGGATGAGGCCAGTGATAATATCTACCTGTGGCAGTCACTACTGGTTATCTCCCAATATCCATTTTCCCCTTCTTCCTTAGTAAAGGAAAAACAATGTCTTAGCCGCGCACACTGCAAGTTAGAGAACAGACCGTGTTTCCCAGCTTCCCTTGCAGCCATATGACTAAGTTCTGGTCAATGAGACAAAAGGAGAAATCCTATATAGTACAGGGTATGTGGTCTAGAAATATGGTATAAAAGTTTCTATGGTATAAGTTTCTGGAACCCTCCCTTCCTCCCTCCCTCCCTTCCTTCCTCTGGAACCGTTTCTTCCTTCCCTCCCTCCCTCCCTCCCTTCCCTCCTTCCCTCCTTCCCTCCCTCCCTCCCTTCCTTCCTTTGGCACCCCTCCCTCCCTCCCTCCCTCCCTCTGGAACCCTTCCCTCCCTCCCTCCTTTCCTTCCTCTGGAACCCTTCCCTCCCTTCTTTCCTTCCCTCCCTTCCTCTGGAACCCTTCTCTCTCTCTTTCTGACAGAGTCTCGTTCTGTTGCCTCCCAGGTCAAGCAATTCTCCTGCCTCAGCCTCCTGAGTAGCTAGGACTACAGGCACATGCCTGGCTCATTTTTGTATTTTTACTAGAGACAGAGTTTCACCATGTTGGACAGGCTGGTCTTGAACTTCTGACCTCAGGTGATGTACCCTCCTCAGCCTCCCAAAGTGCTGGAATGATAGGTGTGAGTCATCCCCCGCCCCCTGCCAGTTTCTGGGATCTTTCTATAAAAAAGGGGATGCTTAGGCTGGGCAACATAGGGAGATCTTGTTTCCACACACAAAACATTTAAAAATTAGCTAGGTGCAGTGGTGTGCGCCTGTGGTCCTAGCTACTTGAGAGGCTGAGGTGGGAAGATTGCTTGAGCCTGGGAGGTTGAGGCTGAAGTGAGCTGTGATCGTGTCACTGTATTCCAGCCTGGGTGATAGAGTGAGACTCTGCCTCAAAAAAAAAAAAAAAAAAGGATGCCCTTTTTATTCTTTTTTTCCTCCTTCTTACTGCCTAAAATGTGGAAGTAATAGCTGGTATTCTAGCAGTCATCCTGGACTATGAGGTAACCTTAGGAAGACAATCTATGCACAACAAAGCAACAGTATAGAAATTGGGGCCAGATGTGGTGGCTCATGCCTGTAATTCCAATGTTTTGGGAGGCGGAGGCAAGAGGATCATTTGAGTCCAAGAGTTCCAGACCAGGCTGGGCAACGTGGCAAGACTCTGTCTTTACATACACAGACACGCACACACACAAATTAGCTGGGCGTGGTGGTGGTGTGAGCTTGTGGTCCCAGCTACTCAAGATTGGAGGACTGCTTGAGCCCAGGAGGTCAAGGCTGCAATGAGCCGTGTTTGTACAACTGCACTCCAGCCTGGGTGAGAGTGAGACCCTGGCTAAAAAAAAAAAGAAAGAAATTGGGTTTTTACCACCACCAAGTCAATATAACAAATCTGAATTGTTTGCTTCTGTACTTCTTTTATGTGTGAAGTAAACTATGTACACATACACACAAATGTAATAAAGCCTTAAGCCACTATTTTGTAAGTCTTTGTTACTTATAACCAAACACAACCCTTACTAAACTACCACTTCTTTGATTCATTTAAACTACTGCTGCTACTGCTTCTTTTTTTTTTTTTTTTTTTTTTGAGATGGAGTCTCGCTCTGTTGCCCAGGCTAGAGTGCAGTGGCATGATCTCCACTCACTGCAAGCTCCGCTTCCCAGGTTCACGCCATTCTCCTGCCTCAGCCTTCTGAGTAGCTGGCACTTGAGGTGCCCGCCACCACGCCCAGCTAGTTTTTTGTATTTTTAGTAGAGACGGGGTTTCACCGTGTTAGCCAGGATGGTCTCGATCTCTTGACCTCGTGATCCGCCCGCCTCGGCCTCCCAAAGTGCTGGGATTACAGGCGTGAGCCACCGTGCCTGGCCTTTTTTTTTTTTTTTAATTGAGAAAGAGTCTTGCTCTGTCACCCTAGAGTGCAGTGGCGTGATCTAGGCTCACGGCAACCTCCACCTCCGTGGATCAAGCGATTCTCCTGCCTCAGCCTCCTAAGTAGCTGGGATTACAGGCGCCCACCACCACGCCCAGCTAATTTTTGTATTTTTAGTAGAGACGGGGTTTCACCACGTTAGTCAGGCTGATCCTGAACTCCTGACCTTAGGTGATCCACCCATCTCGGCCTCCCAAAGTGCTGGGATTACAGGTGTGAGCCACCGTGCCCGGCAAAATGCACAAATCTTAAGTTTTGACAAATGTATATACCCATGTAACTTTTTGTTGTTGTTGTTGAGATAGAGTCTCACTCTGTTGCCCAGGCTGCAGTGCAGTGGTGTGATCTTGGCTCACTGCAACCTCTGTCTCCTATATACCCATGTAACTTGAACCCCTAACAAATTAAAAAAAAAAAAATGACGATCACCCCTGAAAATTCTGTCAGGCCCCTCTGTAGTCAATCTCCACTCCCACCCTATTTAACAACTATTCTGATTTTTTTCACTATAGTTTTGCCTGTTCTAAAATTCCTCAAACTTTTAATAAACTGTCAGTGGAGAGTAAGCAGATATTCTCAACTACTGTAGGAAGGATTATATATTGGTATATCCTTTTTAGAAGGCTATCTGGCAGTATGTAATTAGTAAAATAAAATTTATGCATTCCTTTTGACTTAGTAATTTTATGGGAGGAATTTTCTGAGAGGTCTACCAGTTCATGTATGCAAAGAAGGCAGTCCCAAAGCTGTTCACTGAAGCATTGTTTGTGAAAGCAAAGGATTGGAAATAACCTAAATGCCCATCAGTAGGGGAAAAGTTAAATGAATGAACAGTCACACCTTGCAGCAATTATAAGAAATGATTTACTGATATGGCAAGATCGCCAGGACAATCATTAAATGCAGAAAAGCAAGTTACAAGATGCTACATACCCAACATAAAACCATTACACAGAACACTAATAAAAACAAAACAAAACACAAAACATATGCCCAAGGTGTATTTCTATTAGTCCATACCCCAAACTGACATCAGTGGTTACCTCTGAGGAGAGGACTAGGATTATGGGAAAGGAGAGAAGGTGCTTAACGGGTTTTTCCTTTGTTGTATTGTTTGAATCTTTTACAATAAAACTACACACGTGTCTTAGAGGATGAAGTTATTTTTAAAAAAGACTACTGATGGCCGGGCATGGTGGCGGGTGCCTGCAATCCCAGCACTATGGGAGGCCGAGGCGGGCGGATCACCTGAGGTTAGGAGTTCGAGACCAGACTGGCCAACATGGTGAAACCCCGTTTCTACTAAAAGTACAAAATTAGTTGGGCATGCTGACGGGTGCCTGTAATCCCAGCTACTTGGGAGGCTGAGGCAAGAGAATCGCTTGAACTCAGGAGGTGGAGGTGGCAGTGAGCTGATATCCTGTCACTGCACTCCAGCCTGGGTGACACAGCAAGAATCCATTTCAAAAAAAAAAAAGACTACTGACATAAATAGGGATAAGAGACAGGAAATAGGTGAATTTGTGGAGAGGGAGGAGAGAAATTAAACTTTTTTTCTATGTTATATATTGACAGTGTTATGTCTCCCAGCAAAGGAGCTTTCCCCAGCCTATCTATTAATACACATCTCTCTTCAGGCTCCTCGTTAATGTATCATTTCTTCTTCTCTGCCACTTACATCAATATATTAATGGTTTTAAATGAAAGTGCCTATATGTTCACAGATTAAGTATGCAAAATGTTTTCTAAATGAAAAATGAAATATACCAATTTCATATTTAAGGAGAGACCTTATGTGTCTTAGTCTGTTCAGACTGCTATAGCAGAATACCATAAACTGGGTGGCTTACAGACAACAGCAATTTACTTCTCATAGTTCTGGAGGCTGTGAAGTCCAAGATCAAGTCGCCAGCAGTGTCTGGTGAGAGCCCACTTCCTGGTTCATAGATAAACCTTTTTGCTGTGTTCTCACAATGGTGGAAGCAGCAAGCAGCAGCCTAGGACCTCTTTTTTTTTTTGAGATGGAGTCTCGCTATGTCGCTCAGGATGTAGTGCAGTGGCGCAATCTCAGCTCACTGCAACCTCTGCCTCCCGGGTTCAAGCAATTCCCTGCCTCAGCCTCCTGAGTAGCTGGGATTATAGGTGCCCGCCACCACTCGTGGCTAATTTTTGTACTTTTAGTAGAGACGGGGTTTCAACATCTGGGCCAGGCTGGTTTTGAACTCCTGACCTCGTGATCCACCTGCCTTGGCCCCCCAAAGTGCTGAGATTACAGGTGTGAGCCACCGCACCGGCCTAGGACCTCTTTTATAAGGGCACTAATCCTATGAAAGGGGGCTCTGCCCTCATGGCCTAATCATGGTCCAAAGGCCCCAACTTCAAATACCTTCACATTGGGGATTACCTTTCAACTTCTGGAGGGCATAAATATTTATTAGTCTATAGCATTGTATGAAAACTCTTTCCCTCTTTGTGGAGAGGAGGAATGTCACTATGTAGAAAACCTGGGTGTTAAATGCAGAGGCTGAAGTTTAGTGGGACCTAAAAAAAAATGGGGGCTCATCTTAAGTTGTGATAAACTGATACAGAAGCTTGATAAATTGTAAAACATCTTCAGATACTTGTTCACTTACTGAACATTTATTAAACACCTACTATGTATCAGGGGCTATGCCAAGTTCACACATATGCATCTTAAATATCCCATGACCTCAAGGAACTCCCAGCGTAATCTGGTAGTAATGGCAAATGCACATAAGTAATTACAGAGCTACAGTAATTGTAGGGAAAAACCATAAAACCTCCAAACTCGAAGTATAGCATCTGCATTTCCTGGGGTCATCTAAGACCCCACCCCTCAACTCTGGAATCTGCATTTTAACAAGGATCCCAGGTGACTTGGACTTTTATTAAAATTTGAGAAGTGGCCATTCTCAGTGTCTCACGCCTGTAATTTCAGCACTTTGGGAGGCCAAGGTGGCCGGATCACCCGAGGTCGGGAGTTCCAGACCAGCCTGACCAACACGGAGAAACCCCATCTCTACTAAAAATACAAAATTAGCTGGGTGTGGTGGCACATGCCTGTAATCACAGCTACTGAGGAAGTTGAGGAAGGGGAATCGCTTGAATCCCAGGGGTGGAGGTTGCAGTGAGCCGAGATCGCACCATTGCACTCCAGTCTGGGCAACAAGAGCGAAACTCAGTCTCAAAACAAAAAAAAGGTTTGAGAAGTGATGAACTCTGGGATTATAGAAGGAACTACGGGGGTGAAGGAGTTGGAAGGGGTGGGGGGCAGGAAGTTAAAAAAAAAAGCAGCAACTACTATTGATCCTTAGGAAGTGGTAAGAGAAGTCTTCAGATGTGAGGGGTGATAGGAACATTCCAGGCTGAAAAATAAGCAGGCCCATGATCAAGGTAGTTAGAACTAGTAAGAGGTGTTCTGTTATGAGAAGTTTCGTCTGGGAGGGGCAGTGGGCACTTAGGAAGATATGGGAGATAGGGCAGAAAAAGTAGGCTGAGGCCAGAGGCAGAAGGGCCACACTGACCCGCTGAGGGTTATGGAGGAAGCCACAGAAAATTTTAAGCAAGAATGTGACAAGACCAGTCTTATGTTTGGACATAACTCTGGTGGCAGAGTGGAGGACGAAATGCAGGAGAGGCTGGAGCAGGCAGGCAGGCATGTATCCTTAAATGAGCACCATTCACTTTTGGACTAAAAAGGAAGTCTGAATATTAAGAAGTGTAGAGGCCACAGGGTCCTATGCAAACAGAAAAGCAGAGGGTTCCAGCTGCAGTAGGATACAGGGGGGTTCCTTCTCAGCTCAGGAGTGTGGCCTTGGACTGGCATCTTCAGCATCACCTAGGAGTTGTTAGAAACGCACATTCTCAGGCATCACCTTAGAAGTAGTGAGGGAACCTTGGCGATGGGGCACACAAATCTAGCTTTGAACAATTTTTCCAGGTGATTCTGATGCATGCTAAAGTTAAGAACCACTGCTCTAGCCCGCCAAAAATCATGTCTCAGGTGGTAAAGGCTTAAAACTGCACAACTTGCTTACTCTCCTTTTTAAAAAGAACGAGGGTAATGAGAAATGGGTTTCTATGTTGAGCGGGACAGAATGAAAGCCACATACAACCTAGATTTTATATAGTGCCAGAAAAAAAAATACTGACCATCTTGTCCAAAAGCCTCATATTTGGAGAATTAAAATAGTTTTGGTCGAGGCCATGATGTTCTCAGTAACCTAAATTAATTTATAAAATTCTTTCTGTTCCCTTTATTTCCCACAAAAACACCCGCAGCAAAAACGCTAGGATTCATCTCGGCCCTCTGAAAACCGTGTTTCCGACGCAACCGCCCATTAGAAAAACACAATTCCAAATTAAAAACCCGGAGAACTGAGCGGCGGGGCTGGCACCACCGTCCCGGGACAGCGCGGCCTTTCCCAGCCACACCCCTGCGCGCCGCCGGCCTCCTTCCCCGGCAGTTCCCAAAGATAAATAAATCTTCCTTGTTTTTCCAGACCTGAAATTAACGGTGACTCACAGAGCACTCTGCATGGCCACGGTCGCCTCGGGAAGGAGGAAAAATGTGCAGATTTTTTTCCCCTCACGCGAGGGCAGGACAAGCCAGGCTGGGCCAATCAGGGGAGGGCGGCGGGAATCGCACCAAAGTAGGTAAAAAATGCGGGAGGCGTCCCCGCCGCCGCGGCCCGCGACTCCGCTCCCGCGGGTCCTCCCCAGCGCGTCCCCCGTCCTCGGGCCCTACCCCCAACACCCCCAACATCCCTCTCCTTCCCCCACTCTGTGTCCCTGTCTCTCACCTCTCCCTTATCCCGCTCCTCCCCCAACTCTGTCCACTCCCTCACCTCTCCCCTTCCCTCCCCATCACCCCACCCCCACTAAGTGCCCCTCGCCCCCTCCCCCATCCCCCGCCTCTCCCCACTGTCCCCTCTCCCTCACCTCTTCCCTCCCCCTCTCCATCCCCTCCTCCCCCAACTATGTGCCCTTCGCCCCTCCCCGCCAAATCCCCCTGCTTCCCACACTCTGTCCCCCTCTCCCCCAGCTGTCCCCTCCTTTTCCCCTCCCCGGCCCCGCCCCGCCCCCAGCGGCAAGAACACCTGGCCAGGTGGCTGCCTCCCCGCGCGCGAGCCGTGCCTGCACAGTAGGTGGAGCGTCAGGGAGCCTCGCCCGAGGAGGCGAAGAAAGGCCACTCCTCCCCCATCATCTTTTGCCCGCCCGTCGCCAGCAGGAGCCAGCCTAGTCCGCCTTCTAGTCCCCTGCAGACGAGAAAGCACGTACCCTCATCCCTAAACACTTTCTAGTGAGGGGAACCCCGCTCCGCAGCCTGAACCAGGTGAGGGAAGTTCCCCTCCGGTAGTCTGGATAGCCGTCGGGCGGGGCGTTGCCGGACCGGCTGGTTGCGTAGCAACGGCGGGAGGTGCGTGACGTGCGCAGCCGCGTTCCGTCCCGAGGCACGCCCGCCCCGGGGTAGGCTCGCGCCGCCGCGTCAGCTCAGCGCTCGGTCCCGCGGCTGTGAGGAGGACGCTCTGCAGACTCGCTGCCCGCCAGCTCCCAACCCCGCGTCCCTGCGACCGCCGCGGCGAAGATGGTGAGTAGGAGGGAGGCCGAGGCGTGGGCTGAGGCGGCCGGGAGCAGCGGGTCTCGGGGGCGCCGCGGAGTCGGGGATAAGGGGGTGAGCGGTGCCCCAGGCCCGGGAGGGACCCGGCCCGGCTGCAGTCTCCGGGCCGCGCGGTTGGAGGGGGGTCTCCGGGCCTCCGTCGCCAGCCATCCTGGCTGGGCCCTGGCGCCCCTGGGCGGATCCGCGGCCGCTGCGCAGCTCCCAGCTGGGGCGAGGCCGCCGCCCTGAGCGTGGCCTCTGCGGTGCCTCCAGACCGGGCCTTGCAACAACTGGCCGGGGTCGAGCGCCCCCACCCGCTCTGTGAAATCCATCCGGGGGGCTGCACACCGCGGCCGAGGAGTGGGAGGCGGGGGGCGTCGGAATCCGGCGACCGTCCTTGTTGGCGTGGGTTTAGTTCCCCAGAGCTAGCGCTGAGGCGCTCGGCGACTTGTGCGCGTTCCAGCCCTTGAGGTCTGTCCGTCTCAATAAGGAAGCTAAAGCTTTTATGGAACAGCCCTAGAGCACGGAATGATCGCTAACGAGCAGGATACTGGCATGATTTAGAACGGGGTGGCCTTGCAGCCTCTTTGGTTTTTTTTCTTTTTATCTGGCAGTCGGCTTCCAGCAGCACTCTGGTCGTGCTTGTCAAGCTTGGCAGGGTCTCTTTTAACCCTTCCCTGCCCGATCTGTCCGTGTATGGTTAGAATTTTTTTTCTGACCTGTAGACAGTTGGACTCTGCCAGAACTTGGTGCGCAGGGTATGGGCATGATGCTGGGATGCTGACACAAGCAAATTTAAGAGCTTTAAAAAACCATTAAAATACTAGAGTCACCAAAAAGTAAACAGGTGCTCATTAGTATATTCTATATGATGGACATTTTGCTTAATTTACATATTTTCCCCCTTTACATTGTGTCCCTCTAATTAGCTATTTAAAAACAAACGTATTCTCAACTGAACTATCAGATGGAACATTTTGTCATTTTCTTTAGTCTGCACACACTGTTACCATTTTTGGTCAATGATTTGCAGGCATAGCCTTACCAGACTTTGCTAGAAATATTACATTCTAATTGCTTCTGTCTGTCTAGAAGCAGTTGGTACCAGCTTATCTGCATACAAACTGTTTTCACTGTGTAACAGTTTTGGTTTTCTTAAGTTATTGCAACTTTCATGAAATGCAGGCGGCCCCTTAGTAAAAAGAAAAGATTAACCGGTACTTTTCTTGATGACTAGGTATGTATGTAATAGGGATTTGATAAGGTTCAGTTTTTGGTTCTTGTTTGGTTTAATGCTGTAAGCTGCAAAGTATCAGCATCTTAAGTCTAATATTTGATTATTAAAAATTTAATAATATTTTAAATGTATATGCTACTTTATACTAGAAGACTTTTAATCTAGGGGCTTATGAGTTACGGTACGTTTAAGACCAGTCACTCTGAAAGTGATTTGAAGCTGACTGGCGTCTGCTCTAGAGACTTCTGATTTGACATTATACTTTTTTATTGAGTATCTAATACAGACTTTATTTTTCTGTTTGAAAATAAGAGACCAAACATTTCACCTTTAGTTGAGTGCTTAAGTTAAATGCTTAAAGTGTAACTAAATGCAAGGAAGGAGGAGTCTGTTATATTTGCTTGTTCTTGTGAGAAGTGGGAGAAACAAAAATTAGAGATGAGCGGTTTCCAAATACGTTTCAAAATTGTTGGCTTTAGGGAGATCAAGAAGACCTTACAAGTTACTTTTGGAGTTCAGAATATAGACCCCCCATTTTTAAAGGTTATTTTTGTTTTTAGCCTTAGGAGCACAGGAGCGTCTTTGTTTAGTCCAGTGATTAGAGAATATTGTGGGTATTATCCTGGAGTCTAGCACTTTACTTTTAGCTCTTTTGTTTGGATGCTTGGTTCCAAGTTTCTTTTAAGATTAAATTTTAACTACCGATGGGTTTGTTCTAAATTAGCGGAATCACTTCTTGTGCTCACCAAGTCTTCGAGAAGCACCTGAAATAAAGCGGTTTGAAAACAACTGGGCACTTGAGGATGAGATTAGATGTTTTCAGATGTCTCACTTTATAGTGTTAACCCCCTCCCCCAACAAAAAACAAACAATGTCTGCGTCCACATGAACCACAATTACAGACCCCAGACAAAACTGTGTGTGTGTGTGCGTATTGGGTGTGCCAGCCTCCTTGTATAGAGATTGTTTAGTAGCCCACCATCAAGTTACTAGAGCTATTTGCTTAGTAGTTCTACTGGATATGGATTGAGACATCACACCTAGACTTGCCTAGCTCCTCTTGTAACCAAAGAGTTTCTTTACAGCATAGATATATATAGCTTCTTGGAAAGTAAGAGTGTGTAGTCTTGCCCCCAAAGTAGAGTTAAAAGGTTTGCACAGTAATCTAACCCTTAACATTATCCTAATATGAACTGTGGTCTCACAGACTGAACTAACTGGCACAGTATTCAAGTATTCTAATGCTTGGTGATTAGCAAAAACACTACAACCCAGTGAAATAGGTTGGGCATGTATTCACATGCCTATTTAACATATGAGAAAGCAGATTGTAAATGATTAATTGACTTGAGACAAATCACCTTTTCCAACTCAAAGCTTTAAAATAATAATTTTGAAACATTTGAAGCAGAAAAGTACACAGAATCACAGATCCTTTTGTGCAGGGAAAAAAGGGGCTGTCTTATTGCCACATTTCAGGTTTTTATGTTGCCATTACAGCTAAATATGCATCGTCTTCCTCATCCTATTCTCTTCCCTCCCCAGAGTTATAACTACTCCTGTGTCAGACATAATAATATCCTGGTTGGTTAAGGAGATGATTTTATTCAGGCTATTGCAATTAGGAGAGCATTCCTGATTGGCTTATCTGAAAATATGCAACAGGCCAGTTCTTTGCAGTTACCTGTTTCCCAGAACACAAAACACATGGGGTGGATTAACCATCACTGCTTTCCGAGAACACAGGGCTCAGGTAAAGTTCACAGTAGTCACCTGAAATTGATATTCATTGGTAGTTCCGTACTTTTAGCTACTTAATCATATGTATTGCCTTGATGTGCTTTTAAAACTTATGTAAATACTATGCTTCATGTATGCTTTTGCAGCTCTGTGAGAAAAAATTAAACTATGTGGTGGGTCTTTATTTTATTTTTTTATTTTTTTGCAAGGGGGGGCAGCTTTTGGGTGTATTTGTAGCTTTGATTCTTCAACTGCTGAATTGTGTTCTTTTGTATGACTATGCAAGTTTATCCATTCCCCTGTTGGTAGACATATGGCCGTTTCCTAATTTTTTGCCTTTTTTTTTTTGGTCTGTTTGAACTTTTTATAATAGGCAATTTCCATGTCATATATTACTATATATTACTTCTGTAGCCCCAGTGTGTATCTCTCCATGGTATATATCTAGAAGCGGAAGCTCTGGGTTGGAGCGTACATATTTTCTACTCTACTACTGGTTCGTTCTGGTTGTATTTCATCATCAACAGCTTGTTTCTACATTGCCTTTCACCACTTAATAAGAGACTTTAAACCTTTGCCAGTCTGATGGTTGTGAAATGGTTTCTCATTATTTTATTTTGCATTTCTCTGATTACTAGTGAGCTGACTCTTTTTGTATGTTTATTGCATCTTAGGTTTTTACATGCATGTTGCATCCTGCAAACCTGACCATTCTGTAAATACTTATCATCTTCACCTAAGCTTATTTACAGAGCCATAAAGTAAATATAACAGTAAAAAAAAAAAAAAAAAAAAAAAAAATCAGCTGGATACAGTGTCCCATACCTGTCATCCCAGCACTTTGGGAGGCTGAGGCAGGAGGATTGCTTGAAGCCAGGAGTTGGAGACCACCCTGGGCAATATAGTGAGACCTCATCTGAACAAAAAAATTAAATAAAAATTAGCTGAGCATGCTGGCATGTGCCTATACTTCTAGCTGTTTGGAAGGCTGAGGTGAGAGGATTGCTTGAGCCTGAGTGTGAGAGGCTTCCGTGAGCTATGATTGCACTACTGCACTCCAGCCTGGCCACAGAGGGAGACCCTGTCTCAAAAAACAACAAGAGCATGATTATCAATACCAGAACCTCATACTGAGTACTAATATTTCTCTTTTCTGGGACATAAATTTCTTTCCAGGCCCCTTAACCGGCTAATTACCAGAAGTTCAATACTCTCTCTTAATTCTAGCCACCTGCCATTTTTAGGCCCCTGGTAGTGGTAGAATGTAGAGTGACTTAGGGCAGAGTTCTTTCCTTCTTTGCTGAGGGCTGTGGAGATTAACATCCCTCACTTTACACTTACACCCTCTTTCCTGGCAGTTTCTCTAGCCAAAACGTAAAAACACACACAGCAAATATATGGAAACAATGCACTTTCTGCTAAAATTTTCTGTGTACCTAAAACTTCTCTAAAAAATTAAAAGTCTGTAGGCAGGTGTGGTGGTGTGCGCCTGTAATCCCAGCTACTAAGGAGACTGAGGCAGGAGAATCGCTTAAACCCGGGAGGCGGAGGTTGCAGTGAGGTAAGATTGCACCATTGCACTCCAGCCTGGGTGACAGCGAGACTCCATCTCAAAAAAAAAAAAAAAAAAAAAAATTAAAAGTCTAAAAAACAAACATGCAAAACAAGTAACCATGACTGACTTTCCTTCTTTTCTTTTTCCTTTCCTTTCTTTTCTTTCTTCTTCTTCTTTTTTTTTTTTTTTTTTTTTTTTTTTTTTGAGACAGACTCTCTTGCAGCCACCCAGGCCAGAGCTCACTGCAGCCTCCATCTTCTGGGCAGAAATGATCCTCCCACCTTAGCTTGCGGAGTAGCTGGTACTACAGATGTGCACCACCACACCCAGCTAACTTTTTAAAATTTTTTGTAGAAAGGAGATTTCGCTATATTGCCCAGACTGGTCTCAAACAATCTTCCCACTTTGGCCTCCCAAAGTGTTGGGATTACAGGCGTGAGCCATCGTGCCTAGCAACTATTTTTCATAAATAGAATTTGTTTAAATGAAAATTGTGTTTAACTTAGTATACAGGAAGACTTCAAACTTTTGAATTTCTATGTTAGTATAACTTTATGTTTTCTTTCAGTAATACTTTGAGATGAAGCACGCTATATTTGAAGTTTGAAAAAAAACTTGCAAGTCTTGAAAAACTGAATTTAACATGTAAATGCGTTGCTTTTGTCCACAGAACAACACTCTAGTCTCTGAGTAACTAGAGCTAGTCTCTTCGTTGTACTGTCATTTGCATATGTAAACCACAGAGCATAATAAATAAGTAGAATATTGTGAAAGCATTTTTTTTTGTTTTGGAGGCAGGGCCTCATTCTGTTACCCAGGCTGGAGTGCAGGGGCATGAACACAGCTCACTGCATTGTCCACCCTCAGGCTGGGTCAGTTCTCTTCCTCAGCCTCCTGAGTAGCTGGGACTATAGGCACGCACAACCACTTCCAACTAAGCTTTGTATTTTAAAAGCTTTATATATATAAAGATGGGATTTATAAATATAAATTTATGTATAAAGACGGGGTTTATAAAGGCGGGGTTTCACCATGTTGCCCAGGCTGGTCTTGAACTCCTGAGCTCAATCGATCCACCCACTTTGGCCTCCCAAAGTTCTGGGATTACAGGCATGAGCCAGTGAGCCCAGCCGTGAAAGTATCTTGAGCTTACTTCCCTTGTGGCATAACATTCCTCTCTAGATTGTCCATGAAAGTCATACACAAAGATTTACACCTAATACTTCAGCAATATTGTAACCACAACTTTTCTTCTGTTCCTGCCTCCTTTCATTGATGTTAGAAGTGAGAAGTTTTCACTTGGAATTGTGCTTCTGAATTATCTCCTCATTTTTCTTGAAATTTTACAATTGGGAGAGTCATAGACTTAGACAAATAAACATCAGGTTTATTCGTCTCAGTAATACTTTGGGCCAAAATGTTATATTCATCATTGAATCTGCTGTATTAAGACCCCCACTGAGTTGAATATTTAATCTAGAGTGATTCTTAGCTCCAAGATTAGTCTTCTAGTAGCTGATACTGTAATGCTTACATGCTGCCAACACTATTCCATGTTTTGCTTTGTTATGTTAAAATTGAAGGTCAGTTTTATGTAGATTTTTTATTTGGAGGTTCTAGCAGGGGAGCGTAGCTGCTCATATAACCTTGACCAAAGACCGGTTCTCCTCTATTGGGAATGGTCATCCTCTTCTACCGAGTGCATAGCTTCTAGAGGGACGCACATGGAGTGGTGAGGAAGGGGACACCAGCCTAGCCAGCCAGATCAGCCAAATCAACCCTGGTGATCAATGGGGTGACAGATGTCGCAGCCAGATCACCCTCACATCCTATGTAGATTTTTTAAAAGCAATTGATTTCGGTAAAAAATGCAATTAAAATTTTTAAATTAACAATGTAATCTGTAGTTGAAGGTGTGAAAAGACAGAACTCTGTTGAAACAGGGCATAGATGAGTGCTTGAAAGATAGAAACTTAAGTTCATACTACAGCTGGAAGATCATTTGTCATTGTGTTTGTGCTTTTGGATCACATCAAAGAAAGATTGTTTACTCCTTTGAACATTTTTACATTACTTCATAGGTTGTTATTTCTGTTTGCCTTATCACAGAAAAGCAAATGAATTTCCTACCCTTGTTTCTATCTTGGCTTGCTTTCAGAAAATAGCTTGTAAATGTAATTAGTGTTTATTTTAAAAGTTTTTCTGTTGCTATTTTCATGTACAGGAGCATCCCTAATCTAAAAATCCAAAATTCTCTAAAATCCCAAACTTTTTGAACACCAACATATTGCCACAAGTGGAAAATTTTACATCTGACTCATGTGACAAGTCACAGTCAAAATGCAGACAAAACTTTGTTTCATACACAGAATTATTAAAATATATAAAATAATTTTCAGGCTATCAGTATAAAGTATATATGAAACACAAATGAAGTTTGTGTTTGAACTTGGGTCCTATCCCCAAGCTATATCATTATGTATATGCAAATATTCCAGAATTTGAAAATATCTGAAATGTTTGGTAACGGAAGGTATTTAACCTATAGTAATAGAACTAACGCTACAGCACAGCACAGGCAAATACAGATAAGGCTTCTCCAGCTTGCTCTGGGGCAATCTTTGAAGTCAGTTGTTGAAGCTTAGGAGTTTTCAGGAATTCTCAAATCATTGTAAGAATCTGCAGCCTGACCAACGTGGAGAAACCCCGTCTCTACTAAAAATACAAAATTAGCCGGTCGTGGTGTCAGGCACATGTAGTCCCAGCTGCTTGAGAGGCTGAGGCAGGAGAATTGCTTGAACCTGGAAGGCGGAGGTTGTGGTGAACCGAGATTGTGCCACTGCACTCCAGCCTGGGCAATAGAGCAAGACCCTATCTCAAAAAAAAAAAAAAAAAAAGGAAGTATTAGAAGAGTTGGGCTACTTTAGCTAGAGTTTGGAGAAGGCCTCTTTTGAGGTAGGACTTACACGGTGATAAAGAGCTAGCTGTGTGAAAAGCATCTGGGGCAGAAGGAACTCTAGGTAGAAGGGCTTGTAGAAGAGAATGGTCTTGACATTTGCCAGGGACAGAAAAAAGGTTTGTGTGGTTAGCATTCAGTCAACAAGGGGGAAATAAGTAGGAAATAGATTATAGGCAAGAACTAGACCAGAAAAGGCCATTAGGTTAAAGGTGAGGAATTTGAATTTTATTCTGATGGCACCAGGAAGCCATTGGGTGTGTGATGGTGGGGAGGTGTTAAGTAGTGTAGTGGAATGAGAGATGATTTATCCCTGTGGTCGATGTGTAGAGATGTACAAATGGGGACAAAGACCAATTAAAAAAACTATTGTTGGCTGGGTGTGGTGACCCACGCTTGTAATCCCAGTGCTTTGGGAGGCCGAGGTGGGAGGATCACTTGAGGCCAGGAGTTTAAGACTACCCTGGGCAACATAGAGAGACCCCATCTCTACCAAAAAATAAAACATAAATAACCAGGCATGGTGACATATACCTGTAGTCCTAGCTACTTAGGAAGCTGAAGCAAGATTACTTGACCCCAGGAGGTTGGGGATATAGTGAGCCAAGATCACGCCATTGCCCTTCAGCCTGGGTGACAAAGCGAGACCATGTCTGTAAACAAACAAATAGCGACACTTTTCAGATGGTAGATGGTGGTAGCTTGAATTAAAATTTGTTGATAGTGGAGTTAATGAGAGGTGGTAAGATTGGATATATATTTTGGGGGTAGAACTGGAAGGACTTAATGATAATTTGGATGTGTGGCATAAGGGAAAGAAGACTCTCAAAGATGGCTTCTAAGGCTTAGACCTGATCTACCAGATATTTGATGGTGTCATTATGCTTGGGAGCCTATAAAAGAAGCTAAAACAAAATAGTTTAGCAAAAATTTAGGTTCTTAGAATTTTGAGGAATAAAAAAATTGATTCAGAAGTTTTATAAATCTTTAAAATACCATAATTTCATAGTTGATTATAAGAGTAGTATATGTTCATTGTAGAACGTTAAGAAAAATTTAGCTGTAATGACAGTTCCAACCGAAGTATTAACATTTGGGACATTTTCTTTCAAGCCGTTTAGTATGTATTCTCATTTTTTCGAGAAGTAATTATTAGCTACTTTCTAGGAACCTGGCACTGTTGTTGTAGGCTCTAGAGATTCAATAATATACAAGAAAAAAATCCCTGTGCCTATGAAGTATACTTTTTTTTTTTTTTTTTTTTTTTTTTTGAGACTGAGTCTCACCCTGTTGCCCAGGCTGGAGTGCAATAGCGCAATCTTGACTCACTGCAACCTCCACCTCCCAGGTTCAAGCGATTCTGCTGCCTAAGTCTCCTGAGTAGCTGGGATTACAGGTGCACGCCACCACGCCTGGCTAATTTTTTATATCTTCAGTAGAGATGGGGTTTCAACTATGTTGGAGAGGCTGGTCTTGAACTCCTGACCTTGTGATCTGCCTGCCTCGGCCTCACAGACTGCTGGCATTACAGGCGTGAACCACTGCGCCCGGCCCTGAAGTATACATTCTAATGGGAGAGACAGTTAGGAAATAAGTAAACAAATAAGATTACAGATTTTATACATATTATGATGGAAATAAGGGAATGAAACAGTGACTATCTGGAGACTGCCAATATAGATTTTTCTCACACACTTGAGTTCATCTATAGAGGATAAAACTGTATTTCCCATTTCCCAGTGTGACATGAGTGCCAGGATAATTCAGTGGGGGGAAAATAGTGTTTTTAATAAGTGGTGCTGGGACAGTTGGATAGCCGCACGCAAAAGAACAAATTTGGATCCCTATTTTATACTGTATGTTGTATTTAACTTAAAATGGATCATAAATCTAAATGTGAGCACTAAAACTATGAACTCCTAGAAGAACACATAGGTATAAATCTCTGTGAACTTGTGTTAGGCAATTTTTGTTGGTAGTTTTCCTGGTGTTTCTAGGCAATGACACCAAAAGCACAAGTGACAAAAATAGATAAATTGGACTTCATTGTATACAAAAATGTTCATCAAAGACCACCATCAAGGAAATGAAAACACAACCCACAGAATAGGAAAAAATGTTTGCAAATCATATACCTGACAAGGAGCTTGTGTGTAGAATATGTTAAAGGAGTTACAACACAACAATAAAAAACCCAGTCGTTTGGGCAGAGGATTTGAATAGATATTTCTCTAAAGATGTGCAAATGACTAATAAGCCAGTGGAAAAAAATGCAGGACATTATTAGCCATTAGGGAAATGCAGATCAAAACCGCAATGATATACTCATTCGTACCTGCTAAGCCAGCTATAATGAAAAGATTATTGTAGCAAATGTTGGCCAGGCTATGAAGTTGGAGCACCCATACGTTGCTGGTGGGAATGTAAAATGGTGCAGTAATTTTGGAAAATAGTTTGGCAGTGCCTGGAAAAGTTCAACTTGGGAGCTACTGTATGACTCAGCAGTTTCACTCCTACCTACATATCCAAGCAAAATGAAAATGGGCCGGGCGCGGTGGCTCACGCCTGTAATCCCAGCACTTTGGGAGGCCGAGGCGGGCGGATCACAAGGTCAGGAGATCGAGACCATGGTGAAACCTCGTCTCTTCTAAAAATAGAAAAAAAAATTAGCCGGGCGCAGTGGCGGGCGCCTGTAGTCCCAGCTACTCGGGAGGCTGAGGCAGGAGAATGGCGTGAACCCGGGAGGCGGAGCTTGCAGTGAGCCGAGATTGCGCCACTGCACTCCAGCCCGGGCGACAGAGCAAGACTCCGTCTCAAAAAAAAAAAAAAAAAAAAAAAAAAAAAAAAAGAAAAGAAAATGTATGTCCACACAAAAGCTTGTACACAAATGTGCATAGCAGTATTATTCATAGTTGCCAAAAGTGAAAATAACCCAGTGTTCATCAGTTGATGGATAGATGGATAAATGTAGTGTATCCATACGAGGGAAGGGAATATTATTTGGCAATAAAAAGAAATGAAATACTGGTACATGCTACAACGTGGATGAACATTGAAAATATGCTAAGTGAAAGAAGTCAGTCCCAAAAGATGACATATTGTGTGATTCCATCTAATAAAATGTCCAGAATACGCAGATCCATGGAGACAGAAAGTACATTAGTGGTTAGCAAGGGCTAGGGTGGGTGGGAGTGGGAATGAGGAATGACTGCTGATGGGTTTGGAGTTTGTTTTTGTTTTTGTTTTTTGGAGACAGGGTCTCACTCTGTCACCCAGGTTGGAGTGCAGTGGCATGAGCATACCTCACTGCAGCCTCTACCACCCTGGCTTAAAAGATCCTCCCACCTCAGCCTCCTGAATATCTGGAGCTACAGGCCCATACCACCATCCCTGGCAATTTTAAAAAGGTTTTTTGTCAAGATGAGGTCTCACTATTTTGCCGAGGCTGGTCTCAAACTCCTGTACTCAAGTGATCCTCCTGCCTCAACCTCCCAAAGTGCTGAGATTACAGGCATGAGCTATTATACCCAGTCCAGGGTTTCTTTTTCTGGTATTCAAAATGGTCTGAGATTAGGAAATGGTGATGAATGCACAACTTTGTGACTATACTGAAAACCCACTGAATTTACAACACTTTAAATGGGTGAATTTCATGGTATATAAGATATATCTGGAAAAACTACTTAAATTGTTTAATATCATGCATGTACGTCACCCTCATGTTAAATTTATTTTTGTAAGAAATACTCTCTCATCTTGTGCATAAATCTTGCATTTCTTCAAAAGAGAGTCCTAGGTAAAAACTCTCACCGAATCAAAAAGGTGTGCGTATTTCTAATATAAAAAATATGCTTACCTGCAGGGCGCAGTGGCTCATGCCTGTAATCCCAGCACTTTGGGAGGCCGAGGCGGGTGGCTCACCTGAGGTCGGGAGTTCGAGACCAGGCTGACCAACATGGAGAAACCCTGTCTCTACTAAAAATACGAAAAATTAACTGGGCGTGTTGGCTCATGCCTGTAATCTCAGCTACTCGGGAGGCTGAGGCAGGAGAATCGCTTGAACCCAGGAGGTGGAAGTTGTGATGAGCCAAAATCGCGCCATTGCACTCCAGCCTGGGCAACAAGAACGAAACTCCGTCTCAAAAAAAAAAAAAAGCTTACCAGAGAAATAAAAGACAATGAAACTAGAAAGAAGATAAAAATCAGTTATAGTCCTACTTTTAGAGATAAAATTGTAGAACTTCTTTTTCTTCTGTACTGTTTTCCATAATTGAGATTATACTGTACATATAACTTTATATCCAGCTTCTTCATTCACTGAAAGCAAGTCATAAGTATTTCCCACATGCTGTTAAAAACTTTTCATAAACATGATTTTAACAGCTGCATCAGGAACTATCCTGTGGATATACTATCATTTACTTTGTAGTTCTCCTGTTTTTATTTATTTGGGCTGTCTGGTTTTTTAGTATTAAGTAGATTATTTTCCTAGAATAAGTTCCTAGAAGTGAGGTTACTGGGTTAAAGGGTCAGTGGGTATGGATTATTGTAAGGCTCTATGATATAAATGGCCAAATTGCTTTCTAAAAGGTATTAGTGAATAATAAATAGCGTTGCCTGTGGTGGAAAACAAATCTGGAAAAGTAGGTTGGTTTAGACAATAAACCTTTTTATGCTCTGTTAATAAATACGGACTTTATCTTGTAATTGCTTGGGAATTGTTAAAGACTTAATCTTGGGAGTTATAGGAGATTTTGAGAGTAAATGAGAAGGAATAGATTTGAAATACACGTTTAAGGAGGAATTGGCAGGGCTTAGAAAACTAGATGTGACTGGGAAACAGTTGACCAGCAGTATCTTTCATATTCATTGATGTGCTAGTTAACCATCCAGAGAGAACTAAGACAACTTGTTAAACCAAGGAGAAATTTTTCACATTTAGCTTATCGTTTGGTTAATATGCTGTTTCTCGAAGAGTAGAATACTAAAAATATTCTTCACCTTGAAATAAAAATTAGATGTATAATTTAGTATAATTTACATAAAGTGAAATTCACCCTTTTTAGTGTAAGTTCTGGAAGTTTTGACATATATATACACATATATAAACATACACATACATATATATACTTGTGTAACTACAGCCACAGTCAAAATATAGAATAATTCTTTCACACAAAAAAATTCCTCATTAATCCCTCCTCCTGTCCCCAGCAACCACTGATCTGTTTTTTGTCTCTATAGTTTTACCTTTGCCATGTAAGTGGAACTGTACATTGATACACTTTGAGTCTAGCTTCTTTTCACTTAGCATAAGGCATTTGTGCCTCAGCAATTCTATTTTATTGCTGAATTTTATTCCATTCCCCAATGGAGAGATATATTTTATTTTATTATTTATTTATGTATTTATTTTTCTGGGTTAAGGAGCAGAAAGTTTAATAGACAAAAAAGAGAGAGAAAGCTTCCTCATGCTGAGAAAACAGGTCGCCCAAGAGAGGGTCTCCCTGGAGAGGTATATTTTAAGTGTTTCTTATCTCAGTGGAGGATGAGGCAGAATATTAGAAGGATTTTTTTCCTCTTTCTAATGCTCATAAATCCTTGAAACAGTCATTTTCTCTGCCTTAGATAAAACTAATAGATACAACTTACTATTGCACAATTGATAGATTAAAGTATAGTATAAACAACTTTTATATGCACTGGGAAACCAAAAAATTTTGTGACTTGCTTTATTGCTATGGTCTGGAATTGAACTTGCAATGTCTCCAAGGTATGCCTGTATATACTAGGAAAAGGGACATATTTTAGGACAAAACCAATGGCTTGCCTCATAGGCCCCAGTTTCTTCATTGCAGATTTTGATTTATGGCTGCAGGTGATGGTTGTGCCTAGGAGAATGGTAGGAGGTAGTGTAATTGAATCTTAAGTGTTAAGAGAGCTGTTACCCTTCTCTTTGCCGTTGGTATGTCTTTGCTATTTAACCACTTAATAGTCATGTGGAGAAAGAAGAGATGCACGTTAAATTGTTAGGTTTGTTTTTAATTCGTAGTTTTGATTATCAGAGAACAAATGGAAATTACTGTTTCAAATCACTTTTAAGCTGTCTGGTTTCTTTATCCATAACATTCTGTTACCCAAAGATTTCAATAAAAATTGGCCACATTGGTAACTAGAAAGAGTAGAAGAAGCTGTAATCAGATTTTCTGGTTAATAATGTAAGAGTCTTTGATTAGTGCATGGAAGGCCTTATGTGTGTTGTTTTAATCAATCCTCTTGAGTTAGCAGTACGATAATTCACATTTTACAGATGATGAAGCTGAGGATTAAAGAAGTTAGCTAACTTGCCCAAGTTACAAGATTTTAGTAAGTCTGATTCAATCCTGTGTTACACTTTCTTATCTAGTTAAAAGGGTCTTCTAAGGTTAAATGTTACAAATTCTGTTTTTGAGAAGAACACAGCCAGTTTAAAAATATATATATTCAGTATTTGACTTGCTCAGTTTTCCCTGTTAATTGTAAAATCAGAAATAGCCCTGTGTGTAGTATTATTACATAGAATGAAGTTATCTTTATTGCTGTCACGTAAACCTTGTATTTTAAATCCATTATTTCACTTCTTCCCCAATAACTAGGCTTTTTTTTGGAGACAAAAAAAAGCCTAGTTATTGTTGCTCAGGCTGGAGTGCAGTGATGTGATCTTAGCTCACTGCATTCTCCACCTCCTGGGCCCAAGTGATCCTCCCTCATCATCCTGAGTAGCTGGGACTACAGGCATGTGCTGCCACACCTAGCTAAGTCAAGCCCTCTTGTATGAAACTTTATGGTGATCCTTCATTTTGGTTGTTTTGACTCTTTCCAAATTAACACTCAGAATAAGTACTTTTAAAAAAAAGAATTTATCGGAATTTCTCCCAGGATTTCTTCCTTGCCCTCAGAAATAGTTAACCATAGTTAATTGTAGTAAACTAGAATTAAAGTCTTTACCCTTGGAGGCATTATTCTTTTTTTTTTCTTTTTTTTCCTCTTTGAGTGACTTTGATATTAGAGGCATTAGTCTGTCATTGTGTACGTGATAATTGAGTTTCCTGATGACAGCAGTCATCAATAAAGCTAAATAATACATTGTTTTCTGAGGCAGAAAACTATGAAATATGGTCAGTAAATTTGTTTACTCCAGACATACTACTTTGGTATTAAGAGAGTTAATTTTATGTGTTACTTTATATCAAACTATTTAAAATAAAATTTGTAGCCACACTTGGTAGTGATTACCATACTACACAGTGCAGAAAAGGAACATTTTCACCTTATGTAAAGTGCTGATTTACTGAGCACAAGACCAGTATATAATGTACCGTTCCCTACTTGCTTTTTTTCTCTTGCACAGTGTATGACCATACCCTCCTTTCCCCTCCAGCCATGTTTCGCCTTTAAATATTGAAGACCTCAAAATCATCTTTGGAGAAAGGCATAGGCCACAGACTGTTTCTGTGCTTCTGGGTTCTTTTCTTCTAGGCATGTCCTAAACCTTGGCAAAATAAATTTCTAACTTGATTGAGACCTGTCTCTGATACTTTTGGTTTACAGAATTCCCCTGTGTCCTGGAATGCTCCCTTGAGTTATCCCACCTTTCCAGACTTAACCAATGTACACTTTACATTTATTGATTGATGTCTGCTTGTAACTTCTGCCCCCCTAAAATGTGTAAAATCAGTCTGTCACACAACCACCTTGGGCACATGTTCTCAGGACCGCCTAAGGCTATGTCATCAGCATGTCCTTAACGCTGGCAAAATAAACTCTAAATTGAGGGGAATAAAAAGGAACATTTGACCGGGCGCGGGTGACTCACACCTGTAATCCCAGCACTTTGGGAGGCCAAGCTGGGCAGATCACAAGGTCAGGAGATCGAGGCCATCCTGGCTAACATGGTGAAACCCCATCTCTGCTAAAAATACAAAAAAAAATTAGCCGGGCATGGTGGCGGGCACCTGTAGTCCCAGCTACTCGGGAGGCTGAGGCAGGAGAATGGCGTGAACCCAGTAGGCGGAGCTTGGAGTGAGCCAAGATCGCGCCACTGCACTCCAACCTGGGCGACAGAGCGGGACTCTGTCTCAAAAAAAAAAAAGGAACATTTGTATCGTCACAGAAAGTTCTGTTTGACAGCAGGGCTCTCTAGAACAGTGGGACGAAGGATTTTAGTAAGTCATGACTTCAAGGTGGTGGTGGTGGTGGTGGGGAGAGTGTCTTAGCACTCATTTACATATGGTCACCTATATCCTCTTTTTCAGTATGTTGACTAGTCCAGAACTTCTATTTACCCTCTCCAGAAAATAAACTCCAGAATTGCAGAGGTAAGGGGCTGGCAGCAGGATGATGTTCAGGAGGGAGTCTAGGGATCTCAGTGCTTCTCAGACCAATTTCACTCTTTCTTCCTTATTTGAACTTCCATATTTTTTCTCCTTGTCCTGGTGGATTTATGTTCTTTTTCTTTTTAATCCCATTTTTATACTTTTAAGTGGAGTTTTGGTAGGGAGATATATATATTCAACCCCCAACCCTCCCTCCCCGCCTTTTTTTTTTTTTTTTTTTGAGGCAGTCTTGCTCTGTTGCCCAGGCTGGAGTGCAGTGGCGTGATCTCTGCTCACTGCAACCTTTGCCTCCCGGGTTCAAGTGATTCTCCTGCCTCAGCCTCCTGAGTAGCTGGGATTCCAGGCACATGCCACCATGCTCAGGTAATTTTTTAATTTTTAGTAGACATAGGGTTTTACCATGTTAGCCAGGCTGCTTTCCTGACCTCAAGTGATCTGCCCACCTCAGGCTCCCAAAGTTTTGGGATTACAGGCGTGAGCCGCAACGCCCAGCCCAGTTCCGCATCTTAATATGGGACCTGTGAGACCCTGAACACTTCTGTGAAGCAGAAATGTGCTGAAGAACTTGTCACTCTCATTTTATTTGTTGTCTCAGCATTATTGTTCCGAGGCATCAGTTATAGCAGCCAAAAGCCCAAATATTTTGTCATTAGCCATTTTGTTTCTGTTGGCCCTCGTGCAAGGCATGGTGTAAATAAAGTAGAATCGCGAACCCAGTTTTTAACTCCCCAACTCCTTTGAGAAGTTGGTAGAAGTAGGTAGATTGAGAAAGACGCTGATGACATTTTTGCCAGTTTGAAAATTTGTATTTGTCTGCAGTATCCTACATTCAAATATTTCATACTTTACCTTAGAAAAATAATTTTCTTAATAATTTTCTGAGGTAGTTAAAATAGCTTTCATCCTGTTTTCTCTATTAATAATAAGGATCATGTGAAGTTTAGTTGACGTTAATTTTGTAGCCAAGGTCAGGTGTCTTACTTGAGTTTAGTAGTATGGAAAAAGACCACCATTTCTGATATTTTTTGGTTTAGGAGGGACTGCTGTAAGCCGTCATTGCATTTAACTTTTGGACTGGTTCAGTTGTTTACAAAACTCAAATTAGAAAAATTTAATGCTCACGTTTCAAAGGTTACTATCCGTGTGCTAGAATTGAGAGAATTGTTTTTTTAAGTTGTGTTCTGTCGTTTGCAACTGTAAAATACCCAGTTTTCTATATTTTTTGTAACGTTTACTTCCCTCTGTGTATGAGTAGTAACATTTTTAAAGAAGCTTACACTGAGTGATTCTTAAGTATACAGGCAGGGCCTCAGATGTATTGATTTAATCTCTGAATCATTATTTTACAAAAGCTGTGCCAGAGGAGACTCAGACAGATTTGAGAACAAGTTAAAAACTGGTAGTCTAGCGAGATAAAATGCTGTGAACCATACTTTTAACGGCTAAGCGAGATAAAATGCTGTGAACCATACTTTTAACAGCTACTTTTTGACATGGGGGTGGAGCTCTAAGAGCAACTGTTCTCCAGTGGTCACTGGAGAAACTGAAGTTGTGGATAACATATCTTTTTAAGGTAATCACAAAGCTCTTGTTATGATAGCAGTCTATTTTTACTCTCAAGATTTTCCTTCCCATTTGTGCAGCAAACTTGGTGCTATGTTCAGAGTATCCTTTAATGGTCTTTATTGTTAAAACTGTGTACTTGAATATCAGTACCTCTTAGAAAATTTTTTAAGTGAAAACAATTTGATTTTGCTTTTTTAAAAATAAAGTTTAGGTGTCTTGACAAATGAGCAATTAAATGTAATAACCTAACATTTTAGAGAAATACTAGGGTTTGGCATGGTGGTTCACACCTGTAATCCCAGCACTTTGGGAAGCTGAGGCAGGAGGATCACTTGAGGCCAGGAGTTCGAGACCAGCCTGAGCAACATAACGAGACCCTGTTTCTACAAAAAAATTTAAAAATTAGCCAGGTGTGGTGGTGTTTGCTGGTAGTCCCAGATACTCTGGATGCTGAGGTAAGAGGATCGCTTGAGCCCAGGAGATTGAGGCTGCAGTGAGCCATGATTGTGTCTCTACACTCCAGCTAGGGCAACAGAGCAAGACCCTGTCCCTCAAAAAACAAACAACACAGAAATACTAAAAGAATGGGACTGATAGGAAAGGATCTTTTAGGTAAAAAGATAGTGAATAGTGTAAAGCAGATAATTCTGTATATTAGTGTTACAGCCACTTTTGTTTTAAGATTCACCATGATGTTGCTTTGTGATAACAAATCATCCAAAATGAATACAGGAACTCTTAACTATTATCATAGATAAACTGTTATTTAGTATAATTGACTTTTTTTTTTGGCAATCCTGTATATTTTATTTTATTTGAAACACTGTTTCCAGAAAGGGCCCATAGGCTTTGCCAGGAGTCCGTGGCACACCCAAAAAATGCTTTGACTTTGGGCCTACTAGTATCGGTAAAATACAATACTCTTATCACTACTGCTTCATTATAAAAATTATTCCTGTAGGCAAGGAAGCCTATATAGCAATGAGCTACAATTTTATTCTGTTTCATGAAATTTCAAAGCAATCTTAGTGATCATCACCTGAAGCTTAGTGTAAATACAGACTCTCAGACTCTACCCCCAGATATTCTGAGTCAGTCTTTAAAATCTGCAGGTGATTCCTATGCACATGAAAGTTAGATAATAACTGATCTAGTCCACTCCCCTAAGTACAGTTAAAGGAACAAATTTAATTCAGAGATAGTGACTTGCCTAAGGTGACCACATAGCTAGTTAGTAGAGGTATGTAGATGGATTGTTACTCTCATGATTTTTGTGCTTTAAGATATCTTCTTCTGGTCTCTGAGATGTTAATGAATTGCAGTTACTTTAATCATTATCTTCTTTCCATGCTACTAATCTTTACCCCAGATTTTCAGTACACCCACTAGAGGCAAAGACGTAACAGAGCTACCAGGTTATTGAGAGGAAATACACAGGCACTAGGAGAATGGAGTTTAGAAGAAGGTCAGAGCCCTGGGCAGTGTTGAGCTGGGCTTTAGGGTTTATATTCCGTGCTCTCTCAGTCTGCCTCATGGTTTTAGTTTTACTGTATAAAAAACATTTTCAAGAACCTAGGGACTACAGCCAGGCATGGTGGCTCACGCCTGTAATCCCAGCACTTTGGGAGGCCAAGGCAGGTAGATGACTTGAGCCCAGGAGTCCAAGACCAGTCTGGGCAACATGGCAAAACCCCGTCTTTATAAAAAATACAAAAATTAGCTGGGTGTGGTGGCATGTACCTCTAGTCCCAGCTACTTAGGAGGCTGAGGTGGGAGGATCGCTTGAGCCCAGGAGGTCAGGGCTGCAGTGAGCCGTGATCACACCACTGCACTCCAGCCTGGCTGACACAGAGAGACCTTATCTCAAAAAAAAAAAAAAAAAAAAAAGAATCTAGGAACCAGTTATTTAATCTTTATTTCTTTTATCTCAGTGCTATTTCAAGGATGTGGTAAGTAAACCATAGTATAGTAAATTTAAGTATATTCACTAAATCTAACATATATTATACCGTGTGGGGTTTTTTATTATTTTTGCAGGCAAAATTTAGTATATAGTGTTACTAGTCATGAAGAGCCATACTACTCTAATATCAAAGCCACCACGGTGGAGAAATAAGGAAAGTGAGCATTTGGCATTATTAATTAGCCTCCTGATCACCATACCAACTCCTTCCTTTCCACCTCCCCTCTCCCAGTCCAGTGATTATCAGCTACAATTGATTGCACCCATCACTTCCTCCTTAGTGCTGCTGCCACTACCCTAGCAAAGGCCTTTTGCACCTCTTGCCTTGCTTGCTGAATTAGCCTTTTAGCTGGAGTGCCTACTATAATTCTCTTCCTCTTCTTGTTCTCTTATGCACGACTTCGTGTATTTTCCCAAAGCACAACTCTGTTCCTCTTACTCTTTTTAAAAATATCCAGTCTCCAAACCCTTGAACCTTCTGTTGGAGGCCTTTTCCATCTCAACCCGATGTGAGTCTCCAGTTTCCTTTTCCCTCATCTTCCTCTCATGTTGTGTTTGCTGGGTTCTCTTTGTCAGGAGCAGTCTTTTCATCCTTTCAGTCCCATTGTTTTAGAATGCTTTTAAGTCAGCATGAAACTCTACCTGATGACCTGTCTTTCTGTTTAAGCTACTTTCTTTAAATTCCCTTCCACTGGAGTTTATCAAGGAATAATGTATATTCTGCCAAGTATTGAAGCTTTATATGTGCTGTCCTTATCTTCTCCATAAGTCAAACTAATGATTCATCTGACTCATCTTTGATTTTTTTTCAGGGTAACACAATAATGAATAAGACAGACACAGTTTATCTTAAGGAACTTACAGTCTTTAAGAACTTGTAGCTTTCTTAAGGAGATGATACTAAGTAATTTTAAAGATAGAGCATTGAAGTGGTGGGAGGTGTTGTGTGGTAGAGATCCATGATCTTATGGGAGCATGTGATACTGGTTTTGATGCAGAAGACTTTTCTACATAGTGGGAATTGATCTGACTTCTAAAGAGTATTAGCCAAAGAACTGTAGGGAAGTGTTGTCTAGGTAGGGTGTATTGTATGAGCAAAGGCCCTGAAGTGGGCGGGAGCATGGCAAATACAAATGACTGAAAGAAAGCCAGGGTAGTGAAATTGCAGAGTGTGTGGTCTATAAGATAAGGCTAATGAGGTAGGTACAGCCAGGTGGAGCATATTAAACATTAAATTGCAGAGTGTGTGGTCTATAAGGGAAGGCTAAAGAGGTAGGTACAGCCAGATGGAGCCCATTATTGGGCTGGGGATGGTGGCTCATACCTGTAATCTCAGCACTTTGGGAGGCCAAGGCAGGACGATAGTTTGAGGCCAGAAGTTTGAGACCAGCCTAGACAACATAGTGAGAACTTGTCTCTACAAAGAAATTTAAAAAATTAGCTGGGCATGGTTGCTTATGCTTATAGTCCCAGTCTTCAGGAAGCTGAGGTGGGAGGAGCACTTGAGCCCAGGCATGCGAGGCTGCAGTTTGCTATGATCATGCCACTGCAGTCCAGCCTGGGTGATGAAGTGACACCCTATCTCAAAAAAAAAAAAAAAATTGCTATTTTTTACCTTCAGATCCATGGAAAGCTACTGGACTGTTTTAAGTATGGTGATCAGATTCATGTTTATGTAGAGGATGAATTGGAGGGTAAAGGTGATGGGCAGTTGGTATGGGCAATCTTGTTGTATTAGAACTGCAATAACAAATTAAATTCAAAATCTCAGTGACTTAACACAGTAAAGATTTGTCTCTGTCACACACAGTCCAGAAGGGTTGGGCAGCCTTCTTCCTTTGTGAAGTATGCCTACCAAGGTCATCTTGGTGGGAGAAAGAAGAGCTTTAAGATCACTTTTATTTAAGTTTTATTTAATTTTTGATGTTTTAAAAATCATTTTATTGTGGTAGGGTTCACATCTAAAAAGCTGTATGTATTTAGTGTATTTAAAGATCACTTTTAAAGGACCAGGACTGGAAGTAGTTTACATAACTGGGCCCAGCTTGGCTGTGCAGAACTTGGTCATATAGCCTACTCAGCTTGCCAGGAAGGCTGGGGAATGCAGTCTTTCCTGTTCAGCCAAGAAGAGAAAACAGTATGATGTATACATATCCTAATCTATCTCCTCTACAGCCACTTGAGAAGTTACAGCAGTCTGGGTAAGAGGCAATGGGAGCTTGGACTGAGGGTGAAATGAGATGAATGTCTCAGAGAAAGATGAAAATCCAAAGAGTAAGGGAATGGAGGAGTTGTTAAGAACATCTCTTAGGCTTGGAGCCTTCTGTGACTAGAAGGGTGGTGATAGCTACTGAGAAAGGAAGACTGGTTAGAAATGGACCAGCTTGCTTTTTATTTTAGACATGTTTTGCATCACATGCCTTTGAGACATAACAACTGGAGATGTGAGATAGGAAATTGAATGTAAAGACTAGAAGCTCAGAAGAGCAGAAGTCTAAACAACATGTAAGTTTTGGCTTAGATGATTGAAAGCTTGAGCTTGGGTAAAGTCTCTGAGAAAGAATGCAGAGTTCGTCCTTTCCTTCAATGTTGCGGTCAGCCTCTGCTTTCTGCCGCATTGTCCTACCACCCCCACCCCTTCACCTCAGCTGATCTTTTGGAGGTCCCCAGAGCCCTTTTTCTTGTCCTTAGGTGTTTCCCTTTGGAACTCCCCGTTATAGCCATTCTGAATTGTTAGTAGTAGTAGATTGAGGGAGTGCCCTCAAACCCATCCTACTCCTCCTGCGTTATACTTCACAGAGAAAATAGAATCTTTCAGACACAATTTTTGGCAGTATATCTTCCTTCCACTTCAAAACTGTCATTTTCTCTTCCTCCTTATTTCAGAGAAAAAAAATGTGTATCTTTTTCTTAGACTGACTCTCCCATCTGTGCTATGGATCTTAACCATTTCTTTAGATCTCTGACGTTGTTAATTGTATGAATGATTAAGATTATCTCCTCTGGAATTGCTTGAACCCAGGAGGTGATGGTTGCAGTGAGCCGAGATTGTACCACTGCACTCCAGCCTGGGTGACAGGAGCGAACCTCCATCTCAAAAAAAAAAAAAGTATCTCCTCTGGAACCAAATTGCCAGAGTTCAAATCCCAATTCTGCTGTTGTTTCCTCTGTAACCCTGGGCAAGTTATTTAATTTTGCTATGCCTCAGTAGAAAAAATTGCATCTTTAAGATGCAGGCCAGGCATGGTGGCTCACGCCTGTAATCCCAGCACTTGGGGAGGCTGAGGTGGGCAGATCACGAGGTCAGGAGATTGAGACACCATCCTGGCTAACATGGTGAAACCCCGTCTCTACTAAAGATACAAAAACTAGCCGGGCGTGGTGGCGGGCGCCTGTAGTCCCAGCTGCTCGGGAGGCTGAGGCAGGAGAATGGCATGAACCTGGGAGGCGGAGCTTGCAGTGAGCTGAGATCGCGCCACTGCACTCCAGCCTGGGCAACAGAGCGAGACTCCATCTCATTTAAAAAAAAAAAAAAAGATGCAAATAGTGATAGTGGCTGTCTCATAGAATTGTTTTGATTTAGAAGTATCTGGCAGTAGTAAGTACTCAGTGTTTTGTTTTGTTTTGGCGTCAAGTTCTTAAACATCTAGAACAGTTACATTGCCCCAATCATAAGACAACTTTCATCAAGTAGCATTCAGTCTTCCCTTTTTCCTTCATTGTTAACCATCTTACGTTTTCTGTCTTTACCTCTTCAATTCCCGATGGGTCCCCAGTCCATTATGGTTGACTTCTGTCCCATTTCTCCCATCTGTTGAAATGTTCAGAGACCCAATTGCCAAGCCTGGAGGTGTGTTTTCATTCTCTCAAGTACTGCAGAATTGGATGTTGATGACTTTCCTCCTTAAAATATTCTCCCTTGCTCCTAAGATGCTGCTTTCTTCCTCCTTACTTTTTCTTCTTAGTTTTCTGATTACCTCTTTTTAGTGTCCTTGATGGGTTTTTTTGTTTTTGTTTTTTTTAATTTTTACGTACTCAATGGTGAGAAACTAGATTTGCTGCTTAATATTTGTGACCCCCTGGTGTGGACTAGTCCAAAATATGTGTTAGGTGAAGCCTTCCAACGAGATCCATGCTCGTATTTCCACTGCTGTCTGGTCATCTCCACGTAGATGTCTTGTACAATCTTCAGAGTTGATGTGTCATACTGTGCCATATTTCCTTTTCTGTTCGTATATCGCAGTCTAGTCACTAATTAAGAGAATCCCGGGGCTCGTCTGATACCACTCTTCTGTGTCTCATTCAGCTATATTGATTTGACTTTGACATGTCCTTGAATTTTTCTGTTTTTAACCTTACTGCTGTAGTTCAGCGCTTTCTTCTCTGAATATTTGTAATTGTCTCAAAATTGGTTTTCTGCTTCCAGTTTCTGTGCCAGTTTCTTCTTCACAGTATTCAGTGTTAATTTCCTCAAGCACAAGTGTCTAATGGTATAAGAAACCTCCACAGACGTCATTTCTGATAGAAAAAAAGACAAAATTCTTCCTTACTGAGGCTTTTAAGGAGCTTGTAAGTTACAGCCAGGTTTGGCTGAGATTTATCTGTTTTATAGTTGCAGAATACACTTTCACTTTGTTTTCGATTACTAGTAATCATTGATTTAATTTATAAATCAGAATTTAGAATGTTTGAGATGCTTGGATATTGACAGATGTATTCAAATATTGGTCAATTGAATATAAGGCTTTAAAGGTTGCCTTCATGCTTTTAGAAATTGCTTGTTGGGTCAAATGCGATTTCAACATTATGGACTAGGGAGTTGGAGGGATTGGGGTCTGTTTCTAGTTCTTCAATTTTTGTTTCTTTGAACATTTTATTCATCTGTTGCAAAATGAAGATTCTTAATTGCTTAACATAAGATACATTGTAAAGATCAGAAATATACTCTTAAAGCAGTAAAAGGTTTAAGAAAAGTGCTTTTTTAAAGTAGGAATGTGCTTAACATTGTGTAGTTATGAATTTTCTAGTCTTAATTTTCTGTTTCTGCCACTTTATTAGAGTGAATATTCATTTATGAACAGAAAATGTGGAGTAGATGGCATTGGAGTGTATTATTTAGAGATCTTTAATGAATGAGATGATGAAATGGCCCAGTTACCTTAATATTAAGTAAATGCTAGGATCTTAGTGTGTCTTTCTCCCAGAATTCTTGCACGGGCTTTAAAGTAACAACTTTATTTTTTGTTTGTATAAATTTGTGAAGGTACAAGTGTAATTTTGCTACATGCATGGTGTAGTAGTGAAGCTGGATCTTTTAGGGTATCCATCACCCAAATAACATACATTCTACCCATTAATTAATTTCTCATCCCCCGGCTCTCCATTGTCTATTATTTCACACTCTGTCCATGTGTACACATTATTTATTTCCTATTTATAAGTGAGAATACGCGGTATTTGTTGTAACAACTTTATTGAGGTATAATTCACATACCACAAAGTATAGTTCAATTCAGTGGATTTTCAGTAGATTCACAAAGTACAGTTCAATTCAGTGGTTTTTCAGTATATTTATGGTTGTGTATGCATCACTCCTGTCAACTTCCAGAACATTTTCATTACTTCAAAAAGAAATCCCATATCCATTAGCAGTCACTCCCCATTCCCTTTTTTTCTCAACCCCTGGAAACCACTAGTCTACCTTCTGTCTATTGATTTTACCCAGTTTGAACATTGCATATAAATAGAATCATGCAATAGGTGCCTTTTCTGTCTGGCTTCTTTCACATAGCACAGTGTTTGTCAAGGTTCATCCTTGTTGTAGCATGTATCGGTACCTCATTGTTTTAATGGCCAAGAAATACTCCATTGTGTGGATATACTACATCTTAAAAATCTGTTAATCACTAAGTGGACTTCAGGGTTGTTTTCACTTTTGGTCTATTTTGAATAATGCTACTATGAACATTTGTGTACAGGTGTTGGTGTGGACACATTTTCATTTCTCTTGTGTATATATACCTAAGAGTGGAATTCCTAGGTCAGGTGTTAACTTGATGTTTAACTTTTTGAGGAACTGCCAAACTGCGTGCCAAGGCAGCTGTACCATTTTATAGTTCTACAGTAGCATATCAGGGTTTCAAGTTCTCCATGACCCCACAAACATTTGTTATTGTCCATCTTTTTTATTTTAGCCCTCCTAGTGGGTGACTCATTATGGTTTTGAAGTGAAGAGGTATCTCCATTATGGTTTTGATTTGCTTTTCCCTAATCACTATTGATGTTAAGCATTTTTTCCATATCCTTGTTAACCATTTATACATCTTCTTTGGAGAACTGTCTATTTAAATCCTTTAACTGTTTTTCAATTGAAGTATTTGCCTTTTTTTATTATTGAGTTGTAAGGGTTCTTTATTCTGACAAGTTCCTTGTAGGATTTTCTGATGTTTTCTCTCATTCTGTTGGTTATCTTTATCTTATGTGCATTTTTATTTCTTAAATTATTTGACATTAATTTGGGTATCATTAATGTTTTTCCATTGTTTAGTATTTAAATTCTATTGCTTATGATTCATTTTTCCCTTTTTATTAAAAAAAATTTAGAGACGTGGTCTCCCTATGTTGCCCACACTGGTCTCAAACCCCTGAACTCAAGTGATCTTCTTGCCCTCTCCCTCTAAAGTGCTGAGACTACAGTCATAGCCACTACACCCAGTCTAAAGATACTATTCTTGACTCAAAGCATGATTTTACCTAAGTTGACCATATGACCGGACAATTCCACTCCTAGTTTTCTACCCAAGAGAATTAAAAACATGTCCACACAAAACCTTGTACATGAGTGTTTGTAGCAATGTTAATAGCCAAAAAGTGGAAACAACCCAAATGTCTGGCAACTGATGAATAGACAAGGAAAATGTGGGATATCCAAACAATGGAATATTATTCAACAGTAAAAAGAAAAAGTAACCAGGCGCTTTGTCATGCACCTGCAGTCCCAGCTATCTGAGAGGCCAAGGCAGGAGGACTGCCCAATTTTAGGAGTTCAGGGCTGTAGTGCGCTATGATCATGCCTGTCAGTAGCCACTAGGCTCCAGCCTGGGCAACATAATGAGATCCCATCTCTCATGCTCCCTTTCCTGCATCAAGGCTGAACATTCCAGATACTTCACAGCTCCCACCTGCTTAGCCAGGGAGGGGCCTTGCTGAGGAGTCATTGGCACTCGGCTCTGCTCCTTCAGCTTCTTCATTGTCTCACAGTCACTCCACAGGTTCCTTTTGGTGCCTACCAGCATAGCAGATACATTGAGGCAGTGATGGGAGACCTCTGGGTACCACTTATGCCTCACATTGGCATAAGAGGATGGGTTGCCAGTGGGGGAAAAAAAAATGGCAAAGGTATTGGTCTGGGGACAGGAGAACATTTGCAGTTGGTCATATTCCTCCTCTTGGCCCGTGGTGTCCCACAGGTTCAGGCTGATGATTTGGGCATCCACATCATCAGTCTGGGTGCAATAGTTGTCAAAGACATTGGAGATATACTCCTTCGGAAAGGTGTTTGTTGTATAACTGATGGGGAGGCAGGCTTTGCCTACAGCCACATCTCCTACAATCACACATTTGATCGTCTGCATTCTTCCCTTAGTCTGATCATCCTCCAGTGCTGTTCAACCATGACTGGCAGAACCTCCTGGGCATCTCTTGTTGGGCTTTATAATTCTTGCTTTAGAAAAGCTAATATGCAAAACAAAGTAGTTAATGAAGCATTAAAAATTATGGATATAGTAAAGTTAATGTAAATAGCACATTCCTCAAGATGAAAAAATTAAAAACTGATTTAAGGTCTTGTGCTATCAAAATCTTGTTTAACTATGCTTTGTCCCAGAATAGCAAGTATAACATAGTGAAAGGTTATTTTTCTGGTCAGTATAATCCCGAATTAAGCTACCCTCTTTATTATAGCAGTAGACATTTTCTTATTTATTCTAATCTTAGTTTAAAATTTGGAATTTTTAAGTGAAATTTTAATGGCAGGTGACTAATACTGAATATTGAGCACATAATTTTGAAATGTGAGTAGAGCAAAGACCTCTTAATCTTTTTTTTAGTTAGGGAAAGAGATGCTGTAGGGATGAAAATTTCCCAATCCAGCAGCTGTGACCGGCTACTGTGTATTACGAAAGGGATTTTAGGTGTCATCAGCATACAGACTGGGAAGATGATCTGCCTGTGGTCAAGGCTCTAAGCAACCTGTATAAGAAGAAAATAACCCAGCACCTTAGGAAACACTTCTTTTAAAATTCTAGGGTAGGAGAGGCTGCTATAGTTGAATGTTTCTTTACCCCTGTGCGGTAGTGATGAATGGCATATATTTGTGATCTTTTAAAAAGTTTGATGTCTGAAATTAGTAGTGATTACAGCTCAAATTTCTAGTTTTTTAATTAGATGATATACCTGTAAAATGTTAAATATATGCCAATCTATAAGCAGAATTTAGTGTTTTACGTTTGGCACATAAAAATTGTAAGTCTTTTTCTCATGTATTTTCTCATCATAGGCCTCAGGAGTGCAAGTAGCTGATGAAGTATGTCGCATTTTTTATGACATGAAAGTTCGTAAATGTTCCACACCAGAAGAAATCAAGAAAAGAAAGAAGGCTGTCATTTTTTGTCTCAGTGCAGACAAAAAGTGCATCATTGTAGAAGAAGGCAAAGAGATCTTGGTTGGAGATGTTGGTGTAACCATAACTGATCCTTTCAAGCATTTCGTGGGAATGCTTCCTGAAAAAGATTGTCGCTATGCTTTGTATGATGCAAGCTTTGAAACAAAAGAATCCAGAAAAGAAGAGTTGATGTTTTTTTTGTGGTAAGCATGTTAAAAATATTGAGCCTCTATGAAACTTAATTTTGTTAGCACTTGGAAAACCAGTTCCAGCACCAAAGTAATTTTTATTCAAACTATTTGCAGTTAGTATTTAATTTTTATTTATAGGTTTCATAATGTTACCAGGGCTGATGTTTATGGGACCAAAACTAAATTTTGACTGTTTTCTGTCTACTTGCTATATGACTCTCAGTAATTGATTGTGGGGGGTGTGTGTGTGTGTGTGTGTGTGTTATGGGGAAAGGACAGGAGGCATCCTCTAAATGTACTGCTTTTAGAAGCTAAAATTTCCTACTTCTTTTAACTTTCTTACTATAAGCCAAACCCCTACTTTTCCAACGAGCTGTGCCAGGAACCAGCCTTCTGCTCTTTTAAATATATACCCTTTCCTTGTGCCTCTGTGGCCTGCTACTTTTGAAGAAGTTGGTACCATTCCCTCCCTGCTATAATTCACTCTACATTTGTCCTGTTTTGTAGTGCAGTCACTAGCCACATGTGGCTATTTAAATTATTTAAAATTAAAAATTCAGTTGGTTAGCTGAATGAATTACCACATTTCAGATGCTCAGTAGCCACATCTGACTGGTGGCCACCTTACTGAGTAGCACAGATACAGAACATTTCCATCACTGCAGAAAACTGTTGGCCAGTGTTACTCTAGATAGTGAAACAGTGCTATAAAGTTATTTTTATGGCCATTTTCTTGAAATGTTGTTTAATTATTCTGGTCTTTTCAGGTAAGTCAGTATTTGAGATGCAGCTTTAGAAAAAGTTACACCTGGAACTCTCATTTATTGAATATTATACTACATTCCTTGATATGGCCAGGAATACAATTCTTTAGTTTCCAAGGGGAGGGAGAAATGGTAACACCACCTGATTTTTTTTTTTTTTAAGAGGGGCAAGGATTCTCTTGATACTTTGGCCTGAGTCGGGGCAAGGCAGGGAGGGACTTAGCTTTTAGCTGTGTGCCATCAGTAGTTTGCAGTGTAAGGGATATGGGAGTAGGAGATGCAGAGGATTGAGGTTTAAAAAGGAAGATACTGGAGGTCACACCTCACTTCTATTTCAGTAAGCTTTTACTGCACTTGATTAAACTAAGTTGCTGTGAGGAATGCAAATATGAGGTCAGGGTGTACGTATTCAGGCAGCTTAGAGTCCATTGAAGCGGGTACGTAAGACTGAAAATTAACAAAGATTTGAATGAAGGTGCGTTTATTGAACTTTTATTTCTACTACATGCCAGCTCCTGTGTTAGGGCCTGGGAAAACAGCTGTGAAGTTGTTAAGTCCCTGCTCTTCTGGCATTCACAGCTGAGTGGCAGATAGGCCAGCTAATGGTTTAGGCTTTTAAATTGGTCAGTATTTCCTTAATTTACAGGTATTTTTTCTGCTTTTTATGTATTTTGTAATTATGAAATTTATACATTCTTATTTTTTAAAATTTGGAAAATAATAGAAGAAAAGGAAATTTAGTGATAGTGCAATGGTTTATTTTGCACTATTAAGAAAAGGTAGAAACTTATTAAAGCCATTTTCTATAACAAACTCCACCCAAGGAGCAGCTCTTCAAGTAGTTTAACAATTTGGTTAGAATAAAATCAGAACAGCTGATGCTTTTTTATGTTTCTGACCTATTTTCATAAGAAAAGTACCCACTTTGCCGGGCGCAGTGGCTCATGCCTGTAATCCCAGCACTTTGGGAGGCAGAGGCGGGAGGATAACGAGGTCAAGAGATCAAGACCATCCTGATCGAGACCATGGGGTGGTGAAACCCCATCTCTACTAAAAATACAGAATTAACTGTGTGTAGTGGCACACGCCTGTAGTCGCAGCTACTCGGGAGGCTGAGGCAGGAGAATCGCTTGAACCTGGGAGGCGGAGGTTGCAGTGAGCCGAGATCGTGCCACTTACTCCAGCCCGGGCGAAAGAGCGAGACTCTGTCTCAAAAAAAAAAAAAAAAGTACCCACTCTGTAGCTCAAACATCTGCCAGTCCTGAGGTTGTGATGACTTTGCCTCCTTCAGTGGACCTTAGGATTGGGAGGAATAAGCCTCTGAGAGACAGACTGCCCATTTCCTTTTTCCCAAGAATAGAATCTCTGCTCACTAGGGTAAGGGGTACACTAGGTGAGGTCCACATGCCAGTGCTCATGACTGTTGAATGTCCTCGAAGTGTGGCAGCTAAATGGAATTATTAAATGCTCAGAAGTGTTTAGCTATACAGTAATATCTCAATGACCTCCAGGAGGCTCTTCAAAACCGCAACTTTAAGCAAAGCAACATACACCAGGTTCTCAAATAGCATCATTTCCTTCAATGTAGTTTTGTTATAACATTGAGAAAAAAATTACTGGTTTTGGTATATGTCATTTTGTTTTAAGTCACAGGCTCCAAGAACCGATTGGCAATGTTAAGTGTGGACTTACTGTACTGCATCTTCTCTATGATATTTTAGCATTGTGGCATGGAGGTGGGCCTGTGGGTTGGCATACAGAGGAAAGAAGGACTCATGTGCAAGCAGTCTGAGTGGGACAAGGGTTTCTGTCCATTACTAGTCATTCTTCAGTGTTGCTGCTGAAGGTGTTGTGATACATATGCTGTTCTTCCAACACGCTTCCATTCAAGAGGGAGAACATGCTCAAATTTTATAAATACAAGATAGTAATAATATTGACAAGACATAATTATTGGTGAGTTGCCATTTAGAAATCTTTGTGAAAGCTGTATTTAGAATCATGAGATTATACTAGTGGATTTAATATTTTTTTCAAGAGAATTATTGAAACGTGGACTCCCAGATAATTAAACATGTATTGTTATGTTAGACTAAGAAAACAAGTACCTGTGGGATCAAAACCTGCTATTGGAATAGATGAAGGGACTGGGGAAGTCTAAGAAAAGGACTTTTATTTGTAATTTATTCTTTTTTTTTTTTTTCCTTTTTTTTTGATTTATTCTTTTTTAGAAAACGATCTGAAGCAAAGGTGCCAAAATATTAGCGTTTAATTCTGGGTCACGCGTACTTACAGATTATTATCTGTACTTTTCTGTATTTTAAAACTTTTTTCCAACAAGAAAAACTGTCAAAAACCTTGTGTAAATATTAGCCTGAATCCAATCCTTTATTAATAATAAATGAACAGAAATATTCTGAAGAAAAAGAATTGAGTTATACAGTGCAGTACTCAGTGTTGGTTCTTTCATTATGGCCACTGTGATCTGATTTTTAATTGGTGGTTGTCTTTTGCCACCAGTGGTTCTCTTCTTTTTTCCCACCCTGGTCAACCTGAGTAATTCTGCTTACGCCTATCTGTAGCATTTCCTCTCTGAGCTGCCGGGGAGGTAGAACAAATGTGCAGTTAAGAAAAAATATCTCAGGAGAGTCTGAGGATTCTCCCCTTGACACTGAAGCAAATGTTTGACAAGATGCAAGTTGTACTTTCTCTAAACCACTTTTTAAATTTTTGGCATCTTTCTATCTAGGGCACCAGAACTAGCACCTCTGAAAAGTAAAATGATCTATGCAAGCTCCAAGGATGCAATTAAAAAGAAATTTCAAGGTATGTTCTAGATTACATCTGAATATGTAGAGGTATGGTGAACACCCAGAATGGGGCAGCACTTTTTCTGAGAAGCACCTTATTTTTTTGCAGAGCTTCAGGCACAAGGGAGAAGTGTTACTTGTTTTGAGAAAAGCAGAAGATTGAACTTGGCTTTCCATGTATCTTCTGCTTTGTGCTGGTTGCTCTGAGTCTTCCCAGCCTGTGTTTAATAACTCTACCCTTGACATTGTCTGTATATATTGTTTATTCAGGCTGGTTTTAAACTAGTTTCAGGTGCTGCCGGTTTTCTCATGTAGGAGGTGGAGACTGATTGTTTAACATTGGACATAATAGTAAATTTGCTCTTGCCTTTGAATGTAGTTGTTATAATAAAGTTGCAAAAGGGAGATGTACCTAAATGAGAAAGGATACTCTTTTCTCCAGCTTTACTGTTGAATGGCATGATTTTAGGTAATTGATTCATCTGTGTCCCAAGGAAAGTGCACCCACTCCTGAGCTGGTCAGTTCTATTTGACTTGCCACTGGGTGACTGGGATCCTGATGAGATGGCCTGGCCAGACTTCAGCCAGGAGAAAATGTTGGTATGATGGAAAGAACATGCATGGGGCAAGTGCCCAAAGGCCTGCACTGAGGGCGAAGCCTGTCTAACTGCTGTGTGGCCTTGGCCAGAACTGCTTAACCTCCATGGGCCTTGATTCTCTCAGCTGTAGAAGGGGAGACTTGGTCTCGTGTGAGTTTTAGTTTAAGAGTTTGCCCTGCCACCTTCCTGCCATGGCTATTTCCAAACAGCTGAGTGAGCCAAGGTCACAAGGGCTTGGCCTGATGTTGATTTTGTTTTGTTTGTTTTACTGTCACTGGTTTTTATATTCTCATGGTAGAACAGGTTTGCCCTAGCCTGTTTTTAGTTATGAAAAAAAATTCTTGCTTCCTTTCCCGAGCCTTGCTGCTGCATAGTTTATTGCCGGGTCAGGTTCTTCGTGCATTTGGTTTGATGTTTGGCACCCTCCAGAAGTGTGTCACTGGATTGCTAACTGACGCTTTTAAATCCTTTAGCTTCAACACTTTCCCAGCCCAACCAAAAGGTTCAGAGTGGATTCCTTATTATCTTTATTCTGCATTGCCTTTCAGTAAAGGGAATTGCTTTGCACACTTGATTTGGTGATAATAAAAGATAGTGACTGGCTGGGTGTAGTGACTCACACCTGTAATCCCAGCACTTTGGGAGGCTGAGGCAGGTGGATCACCTGAGGTCAGGAGTTCAAGACCAGCCTGACCAACATGGTGAAACCCTGTCTCTACTAAAAATACAAAAAAAAAAAAAAAAAATTCAGCCGGGCGTGGTGGCACGGGCCTGTAATCCCAGCTACTTGGGAGGCTAAGGCAGGAAGAATGCTTGAACCCAAGAGGCAGAGGTTGCAGTGAGCTGAGATCGCGCCATTGCACTCCAGCCAGGGCAACAATAGCAAAACTCCGTCTCAAAAAAAAAAAAAAAAGATAGTGACCATGCTACCTTTTTTTTCTAATGAAAGCATCCACTGGCTTTCTCAGATCAGTCCTGAGTAGCTCAAAAGCTGACCTCCTGTGCTTTCAGCAGCTTGAGAAATAAATGGTCTTTAAATGATAGGAATAACCATGCAGCTATTTAAAAGACAGTGGTCATTTACAGAGAGGCTACTGTATGTAATCCATAATTGAGCTCGTTTTTGCAGTTGGTAGTGTAATTGTTCTAAGAAAGCAGTCAGTAACATATTTCACATAGTTTTCATTGTGATCGATTTATAAATGTGTAGTGTAATACCATTGAAGAGCCAGCTGTTTGCTTTTCAATACAGTTGACAAAATCAACTGTGCAATCAAAAATAATTTGTATTTTTATATTTTAAAAACCAAGAAAATTTTTTTACTAGACCTGTCTTTTAGCTTTGTAGCGAAGTACAACATATCTATAGAAAAGTATATGCCACAAATTATTGTAGAATGTGATGAATTTTTCAGAGTGAACATAATGGTTATTTCTTAATCTAATGACCAGCACCGCAGAAGCCTCCCTGGTGCTGTTCCCTTCAATTCATAGCACTTCTTTCTGCCTGCCCTTCCTCCTCAAGGTAGCCAGCACCCTGGCTTCTAACAGCATAAGTTAGTGTGGGCTGATTTTGTATGCTATACCTATATATATAATAGAATATATGCATTTTAAATCTGGATTCTTTCAGTGAATGCCGTTTGTGAGGCCCATCTATCTTGATGCATGTAGTTACAATTATTTATTCTCATTACTGTGTAGTATTCTGTGTTTGTATATACCCCAGTTTATCCAGATTAGAACTGGTCTTTTAAAAGTTTGATATCTTAGAGAAAGAGATAAACTGCTGCCATAATTCTAAATAGAATTGTTGTTTTTCCTCTCTAGGCATAAAACATGAATGTCAAGCAAATGGACCAGAAGATCTCAATCGGGCTTGTATTGCTGAAAAATTAGGTGGATCCTTAATTGTAGCCTTTGAAGGATGCCCTGTGTAGGTCTTTCAGTGCCACAAATTGAAAGCTTCCATGTTTAATGTTATCCTCTTGCTATATAAATAAAGCAAATATATTTAGGCCAGAGTCTCACTGAGGGGGAGCTGTCTCGTCATCTTTTAGAGTAAACGAAATATTCTGTAAACATATGCAAACAGCCCCTAAATAAAGTCTAAAGTTTTATTGGTGTGAAATTAAATTCTTATTGGCCATATGCCTGTTTTGATGAGTTGATTTATAAAGATTTTTGTTAAGCTCAGGATTTTAAATTATGCAGTTCACAAAACAGTAAAGGCCATGTGAAGAGAATTATTACATCTTTATTAATCTCAGCATTTACTTTGTTTCTTTTGCTTAGAAAATTGCTCATAATCTGGTTATAATTTTGGCCCAAATTCTTTATTCTTCCTTGAGCTAAGCAGAATAATGGAATATAATATGTCTTTATAATATAACAACACTAATACACTAATAGTAAGATTAAGTCAGGCAGTCTTTTACTTCTACCAAATGTGTAATGGAGATTGCCTCAAAATTGTGTCCACATAATCCACGCTGATCTTGCAAAAGCACTATTTCAAGCACATCATTGGAATACAGGAAGTAGCCCTGCACCTGCCGGTGAGCTCACCATTCACTGATTGGGAGAGTGACCTGGCATCTTGGAAATCATGGTGTGTCTTCAGGAGAATGTGCAGTGTCTTGTAACAAATTATAATGCAAATTAGGGCTACATTGTAATCTGCTTTGTTAATGAAAATGGTAAAACAGTATTGACAAACTAGGACGCCTGTGGTATCTTTAGTTGTATCTCCTTCAGAAGTTTGCTTCTTATGGTATAATAAAGTATGGAAGAATATGGAGTATATGTTTACTCTGGGCCTGGGAGAACTTAATTTTCTAGAGCAGTTTGTTGACTCGTGTGCAATGGGGAGAGGTATCATGATGACACTCACAGGGAGCCACTGTTCACTGACATTTGGAAGTGGTCATTGTTCATATCACGGGCGTAACACTTGGAACGATATAGAGATGCACCAACAGTTGAACTTAGAAGTAGCAGTATTGGCTTTGTGTAATAAAGGAAGCATTTTTGACTTATCTCTCGTGTAATTATGTGTGAATTGGGAATATAAGATTTTGCCTTCCATATGGGGTAAGTCATTGAGGTTTGGGGATTTCCAATAATTAAGAGTTAAGATTGGCTGAGTGTGGTGGCTCACTCCTGTAATCCCAGCATTTTGGGAGGCTGAGGCAAGAGGATAGTTTGAGGCCATGAGTTTGACAATCAGTATGGGCAACATAGTGGGATCTCATCTACTAAAAGTAAACAAAATTAGCTGGGTGTGGTGGTCGTAGTCCCAGCTACTTTGGATGCTGAGGTGGGAGGATCACTTGAGCCCAGGAGCTCAAGGCTGCAGTGAGCCAAGATCGTGCCACTGTACTCCAGCTTGTTTGACAGAGCAAGACCTTGTCTCAAAAAAAGTCACAACTCCCTCTGGTGAATAAGAAAGTTGGTATAAAAGTTGGGAAATTTTTCAATGTTTATTTTTCAATGTTTATTACACAAAATTGTAAAGGTAAAAATTCACATTTAAAATTTAGAAAATAGAGAAAAGGGAAATTGTATATTGTCCTACCACACCATCACATGGTTAGCCTTTTGATACACAGCTCTGCATTATTACATGTCAAAGACTGCACATAAACTATGGTGGTCCCATATAATTACAAGGTATTTTCTACTGTAATTAGATACACAAATACCATTGTGTTACAGTTGCCTACAGTATTCAGTATAGTAACATGCTGTCCAGATTTGTACTCTAGGAGTAATAAGCTCTCATACAGCCTAGGTGTGTAGTAGGCTATGCCATCTAGGTTTGTGTAAGTGCAGTCTAGGATGGGGAACGTTTTAATGTTGATCCACGTGCCAGGCTTTTGTGAGACAAGGTTATGCTTTAATCAAAATACTTATTTCAGAATTGTCTAGAAAATAGTGCTGGCTGCTTGTCATTCATCCTGAATTTCTTGTTTCTTTCTGTGTAGCAATGCTTTTAGTGTGGGTTTTGTTTTTTGAGACAGGGTCTTTTTCCCCTAGGCTAGAGTGCAGTGGTGCAATCATAAGTCACTGCATCCTTGAACTCTTGGGCTCCAGCAAGCCTCCTGCCTTGGTCTCCTAAAGGGCTGTGATGACAGGTGTGAGCCACTGTGTCCTGCTAGTGATTAACAGGCTTCCAGGGAAGTGCCGTAAGTCCAAGACTGCCATACTCAAAAGTCAGCCATGTAGGTAAAGCCAGATATTTCGTCAGGGAGTTTTAGGAGGAGGAAATTTTTCCTGTGGTGTCAGCTTAAGTGTGGCACTGTTGTGCGTGCGTGAGGTGCATTCTGTGGGAAGCATTTCAAACAGTATGAAGGGATGTGATGTAAACTAGAACTCATTCCAGAAATTGAATAAAATGCTAGTAGTTACTCTTTCTCTAGGGGAACTTTTGAGAAAGTCTTAGTGGATTCCTGAGGCCCAAGACTTGTGCTCACAAGCACTCAGGGTGATTCTGGTACAAAATTAGGGTTCAGACCTCAGCTGATTGGTCTGCTGTTGGTCAGGAACAAAACTGAAGTATACTCTGCTTCCAGAAAATACATTTACCTTTTCACAAATGCTAACGCACTGCAAAAATATATTTGTGGAAAGCTGACTTAGTCTCATCTAGCGGTTACTCTCTTGGCCTGACAAAGCAGCAAATAAAGCCATTGCTAACAATTCAATCAGAGCTTGACTGTGAAGTTATCTCAGACAATATTACTCTGCAAAAACAGTGGACACAAGTGACTTGGATCATAGGTTTCGTTTGGTTTCCTTTCTGCAGAGTACTGGCTGCTGTAGGCCCAGCAAGTGCAACTTGTTTCTTGACTATAATTGCCCTTGGGACCACCAGAGACTGAATACGCCCAACACACATCACGTCTTCGTGATTTGGGGCATTTCTGAAATTGAGAACGGGCTCTAGACTGGGTTCCAGCTGGGCTGCAGCTGGAAGGGACGGTAATGGCATTATGGCCGGCAAGGGGAGTATTCCAGGAGCCAGGGTTTCAGTGGAAGGAAGGCTTGAGTACCATGTTTTGTTACTGAGGGCTCTCTGGGTTCTGCACAGTCCCAAAAGGGCACTGGGGAAGGGACTTACAGAGCCTCTGGCCAGTACCCTCAGTAACCAGCACAGAGGTGAAGTAACTTGCCTAAGGTTAGTCGACTCACAGGTGGCAGAACTGGGACAAAAACTCAGACCTCTTCATTTCTGTTCCTGAGCTATTCTCAACACCTCAGGAGAATTCACTTCATTTCTCTTATTTTAATTGGATCATCTTTCCACACTTCTAACATCGGAAATTCAAAGGTTAGGCCTTGTTCAGTGCTGGGGTGAGATTTGAAAGGGCCAAGACGGAAAGCATTTCTTTTGGGCTCTGAGCTCCCGTCAGACCCAGCCCTGAAGGAAGCGCAGTGATGGCATCTGCGGAGGGCCTGGAGTGGCTTCTATAACAAAACCTCGCTTTCCCTGCACTTGTCCCTCAGGCCTCACTGGCTCCCTGCCTTCGCTGCACAGCTTCCTTCTCCGCACCCCTTCCTTCTCAGGGTGCCATAGGTGCGGCCAGCAGGCGCAGCATTGTGGTGCCTGTGTTCTAGAGTATCACATGGAGACGACCTGAGGAAGCTCGTCTGAGCGCAGCTGTCTGTGAGGGGCTTCAGGTCCCGTTGTGCTATCTATGGGCCACGTTAACCTGAACTTCACATCTACTCTCTGGGCTCTGGTCATCTTCACCCAACGGCCCAAACCCAGTGTCTAGCTTTGGGAAGCCAGGCCAGGGAGGAGCAGTGGTTCGTCTGTTGGGTGGCAGCTGGGTGAGTCCTGCCTCCACAGTGAACTTCATTTCAGGAACAGCACGAGCCAGTCCTCTGGTGCTGCCTGAGCTCGGCTACAGCTGTAAGACGGGGCTGCGAATGGCCAGGCCAGTGACCTGTGCCATGCTAGGGAATGCCGTGGGGCTGGGGAGGGCTGCTAGCCCCTTCTGCAGGAAGTCTGTGAGGGCTGCGCCTCAGCTGGCTTCCCCAGAGCCTGACATGGAACCTGGCCTGGGACAGTTGAGGCCCGGCCCACCTGAGGCAGGGCCCAGCCGGCAGCCTGGCAGACTCGGCTCCCTCTGCCCACTGCTGGGCCTAAGGACTGCTCTGGCCCTGCTGGGGCAGGTGGGGACAACAGGTGATGAGCCCTTAGAACTGCAGCTGCAGGAGAAAAGCTCACAAGTGGCATTCTCCTGAACTCCCGGGCCAGCCGCACAGGAGTCCTACACCCCGTGCTACCTGCCTTCAGCTTCCTCCCTTCTGCATGCACAGACCCGGGGCTCCTAGCAGGTGGCCACAGAAGCGGCAGCGTGGCACCCCAGCATCCCTCCTCCTTCCCCAAGGTCTACCCTTTCCTCTGCTCAAAATGGGTACCCCTGCCCCACTCCTGTGCCTTCAGAGGGCATCAGCCCAGCACGGGGCGCTCAGTCTCACGGTGTGGCAGGTCGATGGGGCGATTCAGTGGCAGCCCTGCTGCAGCACACAGGTCTGCCTGTTCCCCACACTCACGGGGGCCCACACCACTGACCTGACCTATGGCCACCCATGTGTGGGGTTCTGCCTCCTGCAGGCGGCCTCCCTCACCCAGAACCTGTGCTCCCATTCAGCCCCCTGTACTAGACGCATGCGGGTGCGGACGCAGAGGGCCCAGTGGCTGTTGCGGGGCACTCAGCCCCGGGTGCTCTCCCCCAGGCTCCCCACATTCCAGAGCCCAGCGCTGCCCCGCAAGTACTAACCTCCCAGGCTGTGGGGCCTAGCCACGTGCCAGAGAGGTGGGTTTGAACCTGCCCAGCCTTTAGCCCGGGGAGGGGGGCGGGGTGCACCTCACCGGGAGGACCGAGGGCTCGCTGAGCGCCAGGCACGGGGCTGGGAACGGGCAGCCATCAGGTGTCCTTGCAGGCACTTCCTGCTACTCAGTCCCCCAGCCAGAAGCCAGGATGTCAGTCTTCCAAGACCGTGGGATCCCTTTCTGCTTCAGCCTCCTCTAGAGTTCTACAACAGGCAGGCTTGGCTCTCCCTACTCAGAAACCTCAATGGCTGTACTGCCTCCCCGGTCCAGCCCCCCGGCCTTGGTAACCTGGCCCCCCTCCATGCCTCTCTGCTGCTGCTGCCTGAGTGCCAGCCTCCCCCACCTCACACACATCTGCTTTTCCTCGGAGCTCAGCTTAAGCCCTTCTCCAGGGACCTTCCCAGGAGTCCCAGCACCAAGAACAGCCATGACACACAGTGCCACACACCACGGCTGGGTGGCCCACAGGCACTTCCTGAGAGCTGGCGCCAGGGCTGGGCCGAGCAGCTTGAGGCTAAGCAGTTCCAGGCTGCAGGCAGAGGCCGTGTGGGAGGCTGAGCAAGGGAGGCAGACAGATGCACACCACAGGGCCTCCCTAGGTCTTGACCCCCGAGTCACTGCCATCAACTGAGAGGGCCATGCGTGACAGAGATCCCAGAGCAGGCCACCTGCCATGCTCATAGGCTGTGGAGACCCCGGTCTATGAGGGACTCTTGCTGCCACTGTCCCTGACAGCACCCTTCTCACAATGCCATCCTGCAGGACCTGCCATCCAAGAGCCCAGTTGTCCCCCAGCCAAGTTCGGCCAAGCAGCCCCTCTCCCAAGATTCTGAGGCTTGGTAGGGAGATGCAAGGGAACAGTCCTTGGTCAAGGCAGACCCGCCTTCCATTCCGGACTTGGTTGGGGCCCTACTGTGATTGAGCCTCTGATGTCTCTTTGTGGACTAAGCTCCAGGTTCCTATTGCTTACACTCAAAGACACACTTCTTGGGGCCAAGGACCATGCTGTCAGGGGCCGCTGAGGACACTGGGTCTGAGGGTCGTGGCAAACCTAAGCCGGCTTCTGCAGGTGAAACTCTGCCTCCCAGGGGCAGGCAGTGGGCTGCTCTAGCCGTGGCCCACCCTCCTGGAGTGTGGGTGTTTGTTCAAGCCCCAGCCAGGACAGAGACCCCTTGTTCATTCCCAGACCTCCGTCACACAGCAGCCCAGACCACCAGCCGCGCTCACAAACCTCAGCCCCTCCGGGACGCGGGGCAGCAGTCAATGTGTCTGGCTCTCAGGCGTAGCAGGCCCTGCTCCCTTATCCTGCCCGGAGGGCACTGAGGTCTGGGAGGTGACAGGGAAAACTGCTGGGGGCCCCGGAAGCAGCGAGTCTCAGCCCCACACTACGCAGAGCTGCAGACACCCTGCCTTCAAAGCAGCTGAGGCCCACACTTGCTCTCTCCCCGAGGACGCCCCCACCCCTTGGTTCTTCATCTTGGGCCCACCAGCGGGTGGGGGAGCCCCAGCAGATGACCAGACGAGACCACAGCACCGGGCACCAACGTTGGTTTTAATGGCATCAACACCCAGGAGGTCACACGTCAGTTCTCGTTGGCAATGTCTAGGGGTGAGGGGCTGTGGCCTCCAGTCGGCCCCACAGCCTTCGAGAACTGGCTGCCCGGTCCCACCCGCTTCCCGTCCCGCCCCGCTGAAAAAACACGAAACGATTGCACTGACAGACAGACCCCAGAGTGCCCGGCCTCCCACACACCCACGGGGCTGTCAGAGCCAACCAGGACTTTGGCGTCACTCGGTGGTGGCCCAGGGCTGAGCCCAGGATAGTGTTTATCAAACGTGACGCAGGTCCGTTTACAAACGGGGGCTCTGGAAGGTCTACTTCTGTGGCTGTAAGAGACTCTCGTCTCTCATGGCTTCTCTCGGAGCTACCGGAAGTTGGGCCTGGATAACGCTGTGTAGGTTGGTCGGTGTATTTGTAAGGAATGTGTAAGGCATTTTGGTAAGTTGAACAGTAACTTCTTTTTCCACAGAGGAGACTCAGACAGAGGTGCCCTCCTTTGAGCTGCTGCCGTCCTCCTGTGAACGAAGGCAGGTGGCGTGACGCGGGGCTGGGCCACGAGCCACGGCAGAACCCCTGCCCTCCTCCCTGGGCCATCGGTCCCTCCCCGGACTGACCCCCTCAAGCCACTCCAGTCCCTCGGAGAACAGGAGCCACAGACCCCTGGGGCTGGGGGACAGGGAGGAGTTGGTGGGAGCCGAGGGGAAACCATCATCCTGCAGGGCAGGGGCTGGGGCACTGGCTAAGGGGTCCACACAGGTACAAAGTGAAGACCTGGGCCAGCAGGGGGACCGGCAAGGGAACCCCAGAAGGGCGGGTGCTGGGCTGGGTGGGCTGAAGCACTCGTTAGGAAGTCTCTGGCCCCACTACCTCCGCCCAGCTCTGCCTCTCCCGGTCCTGCCTCCCCTGGGGCTCCCGGCCCAGTGCTCCCAGCAGCTCTGACTCCTCCCGCCCTGCCTTGGGGCCAGGCACGCACTGTCTTTTCCAGCTGTTCCTGCAGCTTCTTCACTGTGTCCTTCTCCCTTGCCAGCTGCTCCTGGGTCGTCTTCAGAAGCTCCTGCAGTTTGGTGGCGGCGCGTCCCAGGTCACTTGTTAACTTCTTCTCTTTTTCTAGTCTCTCCTGATGGTCAGAAGGTTGACGGGGGTCAGCCCTTGCACCAGCGGGAGGGGCCACCCCAGCGATGCCCACAGGACCCTGATGCCAGGGGCTGGAGCCCTCTGGGGACACAAGGAAGGCAACTGCTGGTCACCCAGAGGTGACCACAGGGAGGAAACCGCCCATGCTGCCCGTCAAGGCTGTGTCCTGCGCTCTCAGCACCACCAGGAGACCTTCCTGGGGCAGGAGCCGTCTACTCTGCACTGTCTGAGGCAGCACAGGAGACACACCTGACTACTGAGCACCAGACATGTGGCTGAGGAACGCACTTCACGTTCTACATGATTCACATTTCAATAGCCACCCGGACTAATGGCTGCCATGTGACCATGTGACACTGTAGGGCTAGGAGCCCCCACTCCAGCCCCGGGGAGTGACAAGGGGAACCAGTGCCGAGGGCAGGTCCCGGCGGGGTTGGCTCTCCCCTTCCTGGCCCCTTTCCGAGGCCAAGAGTGGCCCCAGCCCCAGAGCAGACCCCACAGGTGTGACCCCCGCCCCAGCCCCTGCCTGCCTTCAGCTGGGAGGCCTCCTCTGTTTCTGAAGACTCTAGGGGGCCGGCTGTGCGGAGCTTCTCCAACTCTTCTTGTAACCGACACGCCGAGGTCTGAGCCTTGCCAGAGAGGGAAGTGAGACGTCTTACAAATGGCTGTGCTGTCAAGACCCTACTGAGCACGCTTGGGGACCAGAGGACACCCCCAGCCTGATGGAGCAACAGCTCCATCCTGTAGCTGGAATGAGTGGGACGGACTCACAAGCCCTGACCCCAGCCCCAGGCCCTCAAGACTCCTTAGGGATGCAGACCACCCTCAGGGCTCCCAAGGTGCCTCCAGCCTGTGCTCCACCTGCCCGGGCCCCATCCACTGCTGCCCAGAAGGCCCAGGCCCAGCCAGGTGCTGCTGGGCACAGCCAAGGGGGGCAGGGCTGACCCACTTGTTCCCTGGAGATTCAGGGCCCAGGGGCTGATGGGGGCTGAGAGTCACCAGGCAGGGCCTGACCTCCTCAAACTCGGCCGTGAGCTTCTGCCGCTGAGTCTGCTCATCCTCCAGGATGGCTTCTGTCCGCTCCAGTTGCGTCTTCAGCTGTGCAAACACCACAAACATAACCCGGCAACCCGGTGAGGAACCCTCCGGGGGCCCAGGGCTCCAGCACAGGCCCCGCTCTCTAGCTGCTTCTAGCTTCCCCTTTCCTGGCCCAGTGCTCCCCTCGCTGGGGAGATGGCACCTTAGCCCCTGGTACAGACTTGGGTGTGGCTCAGGAGCAGCTGATGGGGCCTCTGCAACCTCAGGGGCCTTTAATGAGACTCACAGGACAAGAAAGATGCCTCCGAGCCCCAGCCCCACAGCCACAACCCCAGCAGCCACGCCGCGGCCACCCCAGGGACAGGCCCTGCCTCTCGGTGAGGGCTCGTGGTGGCTGTCGCCAGGCTCAAAACTCTGGAGGGTGAATATCCTGCTAGCGATGTCCCAGCCGGGGCTGCAGTGGGAGACAGTCCCCTTCAGTGGCTGTGGACCCTGCCCAGGGCTGCTCCCCCAGCCCAGTAGGTGCAGACCCCAAATCGCGGACTCCCTCTTCGAGTCCTACCTCCCCCCACTCCTCTAGCCTCTCCACCTGGCCACCTTCCTGTCCCGTGCTCTGCGGCATTCTCCGAACCTGGGTGACCCACATGGGGCAAAGCAGGGTGGGATGGGGAAGCAGCGGAGGCCGGAGCAGCCAGTGTGGGGTTTAGTCAGAACAGGGGCAGCAGAACCTGCACTGTTCCTGGCGTTAGTGATGTGTCTGGGGACCGGCTCACCACCCTAACCTGAGCAGGGTCCTGCTGGGCTGGGGGGGCCTCTGGGGAGGAAGCTGGGGCCCCAGCTATGTCACCATCCTCTACGTGGCTCTTCATTTCACTCAACTGCTGCCTGACCTGGAACAGGAAGGGGTGGTTTGCAAATGCACAGCCAGTCGCACACCTATCATGCTCAATCCTGCAGGGACCCCCTTGGAGGACCGTGGCTGCTCTCGACAGCCAAAGTTCCTTCAGGGGACCTGGCTTGGTAACTGTGACTTAAGTCCCCCCCAGACCCCCCGCCAACCTGAGCCAAACCAAGGCCACCAAACCTCTGGGCTAATGAGACCCATGTGCTCTGCTCCAAGCCCAGCCGGAGGGGAGAGGGGAGACCTCCCTGGGAGGGAGGGGAGCCCTGATGAGCACGGCCCACAGAGCAAATGAATCCCAGTGGAACGGGGGGGTGGCCGCCACGTTGTCTACACTCCCCGTTTCTCAGGGACGCAGTCCACTGCTCAGAGCCCTTTCTGGGGTCTAGAAAACATTGTGAGATGACGTTCTTGCCTAACAAGGTCCCCCACCCCTGAGCTCCATCACTGGGAGTGGGTGACATATCTGGTTGCCCCCAAACCACTGGGCCTGCAATTTGAAGGGCAGGTGTCACTCGAGAGGCTGGGGTAGAGGTTCCAACTGGAGACCCGGGTGGGGCCCTTGGCATAAGCTCCCCAGGGAACATGGGGGGTCTCAGGCCCTGCGCTGAGGGGCCACCCCAGGTACGTGGGAACCCCACACATTCTTCCCTCCCTCTGAACAGCCCCTCCCAACACAAATGCCAAACTGCACAGTTGGAAGACAACAGAAACCTCCAGGGGGTTTTCTCTGCACACCCCCGGCCTGGGCCATGCCCCCAGGGCCTGTCACCCAGACTTTGCTCAGCCAAGGCTTCAGTGAGTGGCCCCTAGACACAGGAGACCTGGCCTGGGCAGCACTGCCCTCTGGTGTTCTGGCCCGGGTAAGACCCGAATGACCAAGGGGGACCCAGGGTGTTGGGAGCGTGTGCCAGACTCACCGGCTGCTGCGGGGGGAATGCCAGCCCATTTTTATTTAAAATTTCCCAATTTCTCCCTGTTGACAACTAATTCAAGATTTAAAAAAACACTGCAGATGAAACAGAACACGTCTGCAGCCTCACAGGGTGCTGCGCACAGCACCAGTCTTGGGGCGGTACCAGATCCGGTGAGGCTGCGTGGAATCTGCCAAGGAGCTGGGACTTGGCATCAGACACCTGAGCTGAATCCCAGGAGGGACTCAAGGGGCCGCCTGCACAGGCAGAGCTCCTGTGGCTGCTCTCTGCACCTGGCACTGGGCTGGGCGTGGAGCAGGTCTTCCCTGCATGCCTGTGGCTTTCACTGAATTGATCTGAGCTGTCACTGAGGTGAGAAAAACCCACAGAAGGCACGGGACTTGCTGAGAGCCCCAGGGCGATGGGTGGCCAGGTCAGGAGGAACCCCCAGGCTTCCTGGTCTTGTGATGCCAGGGACTGCAATGTCTCTGACGCCCCCAGGTGACTACAATGGGCTCACAGGGAGTGCGGACACCCAGAGCTCTCACTACCTTGAACAGGGGACCAGGTAGCCAGGGGACAGGAGATGGAGTGGGAGCACGCTGGTCCCAACAGCCACAGGCCCAGCTCAGAGTTCTGGGCAAATGTGCAGGAAGGCCCCCAGAAGCTGGCCCCATGCTGCTCAACGGGTGACACTGTCCCTTCCCCAGACTTTATCTTTGAGTGGACACAGATGCATGACTGGCAAATGCATCTCACACACGCAACACCCCAGGTCACACTCCTGGCATGGGGACATGGAGGCCACCTACCAGGGCAAGCTCATCACTCTGTTTCTGGGCTTCGCTCTTGGCTGCATCGAGCTGAGATTGAGATTCTAGGAGCAGTTGCCTCAGCTTGGGGAGAAAACAGAGGCAGGTGATGGGAAAAAATGAGAGGAAAGGAGAAAACCAGTCCCCGTGAGTTAGCGCTGAAACACAAAACCTAATACATCCACTTAACCAGAGCCCTGAGGAGGGTCACAGAATCGGGAGGGCACAGGGCTCGCCAGGCTTCCTACAGCTACGATTTCTTTTCTGAGGACTTAGGAAGAATGGTGTTCACTGCATACCTCTTTCAGACCTTCACAAATGTTTATTGATTATCTCTTGCAAAAAAGGGCCAAAAGTTTGAGATTTTTGGTTTTTTTCAGACATGGTCTCAATCTATCGTCCATGCTGTTGTTGAACTCTTGGGCTCAGGCAATCCTTCTGCGTCAGCCTCCTAAGCAGCTGGGACTGGAGGTGCCCACCACTGTGCCTGGCTAATTTTTTTTTCTTTTTTTTGGGTAGAGATGGGGTCTTGCTATGTTGCCCAGACTGGTCTCAAATTTCTGGCCTCAAGCAATCCACCTGAGCCTTTCAAAGTGCTGGGATTACAGGCATGAGCCGCTGTACCTGGCCCAAAAGTTTGAGATTAAACCAGAATGGGAGGCTGGATTTGTGCTTTCTGCTTCTGAAGAGCAGAAAACAGTTATCAGATCTAAATCCACTTCCCACGAGATATGATATCAGCAAGCCAGGCAGAGAATCCCCTTGTGGAGGGATAACCTAAAATGCCAAATGCCTCCCTCGGGGCAGGGCTGCCTGGCTCTGCCCCTGCCCTGGCTGGGAGGCTGCCTGGCTCTGCCCCTGCCCTGGCTGGGAGGCTGCCTTTTTGAAACTTGCCCTGAGACACACCTCAGGTCTGACAGGCCAACAAGGGGCCTGCAAGGCTTCAGGCAAACCCCTGAGGACTTGGACTTCAAGGCTTATGTCAATGAGAGCTGCTCCCACAGGGCTGAGGAGAAGCAGCTCAGGGAGGACTGCAGCTCTGCTGGGCAGGGGCTGCGCTCCTCAGGGGGCAGACTCACCCCTGCCACCTCCTTGGCGTAGTTCTGGCACTCGGCGCTGGCGGCTGCCATGTGCTTTTCCAGCTCTGCCTCCAAATGCGACGTGTGCTCCCTCACCTGGACAGACACACAGACAGGCACACACGTGCGCCAGCAGCCTCTGCTCAAAGGGCACTAACCCCAGGGAGCAGACTGGCCCTGGGATAGGTGAGGGCTGTCGGGAGATCCCTGAGGCCCGTCAGCTACCAAGCGAATGAGAAACTAGTCAGCGGCAAGAGAACCCCTTACTGCAAGTGTCAGGCTGCACCTGAGCACTCCTGGAGGCTGACATGCTCTTAGATTTACTTGCAAAGGTAGGTACCAAGGGTACCTTCTCTAGGGCTCCCTGTGGCGTCTGAAGGGGCAGTGGGGTCACCTCGACTGTGAAGGCCGTGGCAGGAGCCCTGTTCACCAGGGCTGGGCAGGTCTGCACAGGGCCCGCGGCTGTCTCAGGGTCCTCTGAGGTAGTAAATGTCTCTCATTAAGGAAAAACAGGACGGACAAGATCCCTGGGCTTGAGAGAGAATGCCTCCCTTAAGGCACACGGTCCATGAGGAAGAAATAAGTGAAGTGCCCTCTGCAATAATGTCACTTTCAAAGAGGCTCCGGGGACAAGAGAAAGAGTTCTCTGAGCCCCCACATACCTGGTCCGAACTTTCAAGTTCTCCTTTTAGCTTCTCTACAATCTCTTCGAGATGTTTCACTGTGACCTGTGACTACAAAGCAAGGGAAAGGCTCCGTCAGACATAAGCGCCTGGGGGTGTCTCCTTCCGAGGCCATCTTGGGACCCGAGCAGGACTGACCCAACTTAGGAAGCCCCAGGGGTGCCCACCCCACCCAGCTGGGACGGTCACCCTGGCACCATCTGGCAGCGCCTTCCTAGGCAGTGGCCTCCTGGAGGACGGGCTGAGCTGTCATCCCGCAACTGTGCTTCATAGAGTCGTGGAAAAGCCCCACCGAGACACACGAGTCTCACAGGTGACAGACAACCCTGTCAACTCTCCCCCGGGCTTCATGTGCTCCACGGTGCCGGGAGGCAGGCAGGGCGGCACATACCTTCTGGAGCTCCTCCTCCGCGGCGCCCACCTTGGCCCTCCACACCTGCTCCTCCTCCTCCACGCTCTTCTGCAGGTCTCTGAGCATGCCCTCCTAGGGGAAACCGAGGTGAGGCAGGGCCCTCTCCCTCCGGGCACGCGCACCACACAACCACATCGTCCTGTCCCTGCAGCCCTGGTCACCTGCCGTGCTTCCCCTGCTGTGACTTCCTGAGTGCCAGCATTAGGTGGGGAGGGAAGGCAGCCACTGTCCTGGGAGGGAGGTCCTCTGGCCAGTGGGCCAGGGTGGCTGCAGTGCCACTCAAGGAAACGAGGTCTGTGACTTGCACGGGACCAATAGGACGCTTGTCACTGCCGAGCTTTGCCACCGGCACCAAATGTGTCAGCGGCCCAGGATGAGGAGCACGGGATGGGCCAGCCAGAGAGTGGCAGGGCTGGACTTGGCATTGCTCTTGGAGTCACGAAGAAAGGGAGTTCAACCTGACCGTCACAGCTGCTTACCCCACCTTTCCCCTTCCCCTGCTCAGAGACTGGCCCCAAACCTTCACCTCGGCCCTCTCCTCAGCTTAGAAACAATGACGACCTCAGAGGGCACCATCCATCCCCTCTGCCACGCAGCCAAAGAACGGGGCCCAGAGTCACAAGGCCAGTGGACTTTTCCAACACACCAGCCCACCTCCTGCCCCGTAGGCCCTGAGGCTCTCCTTCCCGGCAGCCTCCCAGGGATGCCCAGCTAACAGGTTCCCAGCGCTCACCGTCTCCGCCAGGATGCTGCGGTACTGGTCACACTCGGCCTGCAGCGTGCTCTGCGCCTCCTCGGCCTCCCTCAACTTGGAGGCCAGGTCCTGAGAGAGGGAAGAACAGGTGTCGTTAGCTGAGGTTTTTCTCTTGGCTTCCCGTTGAAACAACTTGGGGCAGCCCCTCTTCCTGGGGACAGGGGAGCCCGACAGAGGGCCCTTGCCAGGCAGCCACACGTACCGAGGAGGGCTCCGCGGGCGCTGGCGGGTGCTTCAGCAGCGTGGGGCCTTTCTCTTTGAGATCCTGCAGCCACTCGGTGTAATTCTGCAATGAAACACATTCGGTGAGACCCAGGGACGTTCCCTGGGAACCGTGAGGTCCCCGGGAACCACCCTCCCCTCCTACCTGTTGTGCCAAGACAGAGAGTTCTGGGAGCAGAGTCAGCAGGGCCTCCATGGTCTGTGCCTCAATCAGGTGGAGCTGCTTCTCCGATTCCTCCTGGGGGGCGGGCGGGGAAGAGCAGAAGGTTCAGCTGCGGAGATGTGGGGCACCTCCCCAGGTCTTACTGATATGCCTGGGTCTCTGCCCCAGAAATGGCACATCCTCAGCTCTTCAGGGAAGCGACAAGAATCAAAGGAGCAGATGAGGCTCCACGAGGCTGACCGGAAGCACAGGGTTACCCAGCCTGTGTCCGGTCCATCTCAAACACACTGAGCTCTGATGAAAGCAGCATAACTGCGTCAGGCCAAGATGGCAAGTGCCAGCTCCCGGGACAACTCCCAGCAGGGACAGGGTCTCCACCAGCTCTCATTGCCCGAGCTCTCTGGGCGTGTGTGCATGTGTGTGGGAATTTGGGGGGGGCCCTGGTTGATGTGTGGGAGCCAGGGCAGGAAAAGGGGATAGGAGGACACCCATGGCCTCCAATGTTCTGGAATCTAGAGCTGTGATGGGAATGGGGGGTGAAGGCAGGGAAGCGGTGCGTCTGCTGGCGGCACCATGGTTAGGCGTTAGTGGCAGCCAGGAAGGGGCAACCCAGAGAGGCTCATCTCCAGCCACCCTGGAGAGGAAGGATCAACAGTCCCCCTCTGCAGAGGGAGAAGCCGACTCAGAGGAGGCAGGGACTTTGCACCCTGTGCCATGCTGGGTTGGACACCCCTTCAATCTTCCTCGACGAAGAGCCAGCGGCCCCCATTCAAAGCACAGCAAAGAAAGGAAACAAAGGGGGCCCAAGGGAACCACGAAGCAAAGCCTAGGACCATAGTGTCCCCGGGGAGAGAGCTGGGCCCTCCCACACCCTGAGGGGACAGCTGCTGGGGTCCAGCCTGTGTCTGGCCCTGCCACCACCTGGACAGGCCTGGCCTGAGACCCAGGGCGGCCTCAGGAACTCCACCTGGATCAGAGTCGATGGAGCGTAACTCCGCCGAGCAGAGTCCTGGAATGTGCATGGAGGATGCTGACCATCGGACACCCAGCCTGAGCGCAGCGCCCTCTGGCCTGATGCACACCTGAGAAGCGGGCCCTTCCTGGCTGGCCAAGTTATGCACAGGTAGGGGCCGTGCCCCATGTGGACCCTTGACCTCACCACCACCGAGGCCTCCAGTTGTGAGTCAAGGCAAGTTGAAGACCCAGAGGCCACCTTCTATCTGGCTGTGTGACCACAATCAAGTCAGGTGACATCTCCGGTCACAGCTTCATTTACCACATGGTAGCCAGACAGTGTCTGAGGTCACCGGGGGCTACAAGGCCAAGATTCTAGGAGTCTAACTATAGCTCTCACAGTGTGGCCTAAGGCCATCCTTCACCTCCTGCCCTAGCTAGTGGTCCTCATCTGATACAACCCTCGGGCTTCCTGGGAGTCGCTGCAAAGCTCCTGCTGTTGGGGCAGACATTCCCGTGAGAGAGGCTGGGAGGCGAGGCCCTTTCATGAGGTAGGAAAACGTGTGTGACCTCAAAGTGTGGGCAAGGCCTTTAGTTATGGCTGCTGCTGGCCATGTCTCCTGGCCAGAGCCTCCTCACTGGCTCCCGGACAGCCCAGCGCCCCAGAGGCAACCCGTGGGCTCAGACACTGGCAGACGCCTGCACACATCCCACCTGGACAGTGTGGAGCGCGGGGCCAACGTGGCCCCCGTTCCCCAAGTGCTCGCTGCAAACAATGTCCTCCCCTCTGTGACTTAAAGACTCTTCGTGGGACTGGGCACAGTGGCTCACGCCCGTAATCCCAACACTTTAGAAGGTCAAGGCAGGCAGATCACTTGAGGTCAGGAGTTGGAGACCAACCTGGCCAACATGGCAAAACCCCGTCTCTACAAAAAATGCAAAAATTAGCCGGGCGTGGTGGCGCCGGTAACCCCAGCTACTTGAAAGGCTGAGGCAGGAGAATCACTTGAACCCAGGAGACAGAGGCTGGAATGAGCTGAGATCAATCACGCCACTGCACTCCGGTCTGGGCGACAGAGCAAGACTCCGTCTCAAAAAGAAAAAAAGACTCCTCCCGGAGCCTCCTGGGCCACGACTCCAGAGGCCCAAGCAGCAGAATCACCCTGACAAAAGGACACACAACAGAAATAACACCAAAAAAGGTCACCAAGACAGTGCAGCCTCGGGCTCACTGTCTCCAGTCCCACCCCAGCAGCTCTGTACCCTCAGCCAGAGGGACCAGCACGGAGAAGCCCATCAAGGCGGCACCCCCATCCCTCTCTCAGGGAAAGGAGCAAGTGAAGAAGGGAAGGAGGGCAGGGAAGGAGGTGGGAGGGGGGAGGCGGATGTAGAGCGGGGGTCTGGTGTGGACTCAGGGGCTCTGAGGCCAAGCCACTCTGTGAGCACTTAGTGCGTCCTAGTGCACCTGTGCGTCTGTGAGTCCTAGCCTGTCTGTGCATCCCAGTGTGTCTGTGAGTCCTAGCCTGTCTGTACATCCTAGTGCCTCTGTCCTAGTGCATCTGTGAGTCCTAGCATGTCTGTGCATCCTAGTGCGTCTGTGCGTCCTAGTGCTTCTGTGCGTTCCTAGTGCCTGTGTGTGTCTGTCCTAGTGCATCTGTGTCCTAGGGTAGCTGTATGTCTTAGTGCATTTGTGTGCCTAGGGCACTTTGCATGGTGGGAGCCTGAGTGTGGCCGGGCTCTGACCTTGGCCTGGGTCAGGGAGTGCAGCTTCTCCTTGCAGGCCTGCTCGGCCGTGGCCAGCGCCTCCATGGCCTTCCAGTTCTTCTCCCGGAGGTCCTGGAGGGGACACAGGCGAAAGGTCAGCAGCCTGCGCTGGTCAGTCACTGACACACCCCCACAAGCTGTCTAAGCTGGTGTCAGACAGGACAGGGCCCAGAGACCTTCCCTGATGCCACTCTGGCCCATAGAGGACCTGCCACGGGACAAAATGCCCTTTCCTTGGCCCATGACCATGGCGCCTGAACACAAGGCCTGGGTGCCACAGCCAGAGGTGGGTAGCATGGCACAGGGTGAAGAGATGGCGCCTTTTCGATGAAGACACCCCTAGCCAGAGGGAGGAGGGAGGGCCAGCCTGTGACCTCAGAGGGAAGAGGTTCCTGCCACCAAATGGTTAGTGCTGATCCCTCCGGCCAGCTCTGGCGGAGCCTGGCACAGGGAGGCCAAGGCCAGGGCCTGCCCTGGGAAGCTGCAGCCTCTGCAGGGAGCAACCGGGCCAGCCAGCAAACCCGGCTCTGTGAGAAGGGGGCAGGAGGGTGTGGCCAAGGCCACACCGGGACAGCAGGCATGCCACCTGCCCAGCTTCTACACCCCCTTCTCCTGGGACCAGGATCCCCACTTATGGCGACCACGTGACTCAGGCCAGGCCACTGGCACACTGTCCCCACCCCAGGGATGACTCCACGCTTGAGCGAGTGGCGCAGGCTGATCCACAGGCGGTCAGCTCTGGGTCTTTGGTGGAACTCAGGGGTAAGCAGACGCACCCCCCATATCCTGGATCCCCACAGCACAATGGGGTGTAGAAACACAACCTTGGCCCTCCTCTGAGTCCGGGGCGGGTGCCACACCGCAGAACCTTTCTCGGCCCTACTTGTGCTGCCCTGGCCCATCCATCCCCGCCTGTGCCTGCCGCACTCACATTGTTCTTCACTTTCTGCTGCTCGACGGCCTCCCTGAGCTCGGTGGCCTCCTTCTCCAGACCCGACACCTGGGACTCCAGCTCCTTGAGGCTGAAGGGACACAGTGAGGTCACCGCCCAGGCTCCAAGGGGCTACATCCCCCACAGATCCCACCTGAGGCCCCATCCAGGGAGAAACACCTTCGAGGCTGAACCATCTGGCCAGGGACAGTCCCCTACGGCTGCCCCCACCTCACCCAGCGTGAGCTCCCAGGGAAGCCTGAGCAGCTCCTTAAGCCCCCCCCACAACCCATCCAGACCACTGACCCCAGAGCTGTCACCAGAGTCCTAGTTGGTGACACCGGAGAGTTGGGTTATCAGGCGAGGTGGAATCACGCCCCTGCCCTCAGAGCTCTCCTGGGGCCCTCACAGCTTTTCCCTCCAATCCCTGCATCATGTGACAGCCTCCTCCAGCAAACCACCCCAAGAGCGTCCCCAGAAGAATGAGACCCTGAGTAAGAGGCATCAGCAGGCCAGTGGCAAGGACACATCGACAATCACCCCCTGGGCAGCCCCTGCCCGAGTTCCAGAATATCTGGGGCTGAATCACTGCTCTCTACCCCAGAGCAGGATGACCCAGCCCACACACAGCTTTCACATCAGCTTTTTGAAGGAAATAAAACCACCAATTTCTGCCAGACACATCTGCATGATGCAAAAAAAAATTCAAATTGATCCTAATTGTAACATGAGTTAATTATCCTAGTAATATGCTGTGTGGCCCAAGAATCTGATCTTAAAACACAAGAGCAAAACAACCACCTCTCTACCCCAACAAACACCATCAGGAGAAACAAAGTTTGCCCATGCTTTTTGGGAAAGGAAGGTAGACAAGGTTTGGCTGTGGGTCTTTCTGGGCCCTCGGGGTGGCTGGCTCCCTTTCCCAGTCCCCAAGCTGCAGAGCCCAATGCCAGGGAACACGGGCTGTGGCCCGGGGATCTGCTTCTGCTCAGAGGCACGGGGGAGGTGCTTCTTTGGTGATGAGGGCCAGGACAAGGGAACTGTGTGAGCTGATGGCCTAGGACACATCTGACCGCGTGTGAGGGAATGTAGGACATCCTCCACACCTCCCCCACATGCTGCTTCATGGACCCCTAACCACGGTGGCCAGGAGCTGCCTCCCGAGGCTGTGGGCATGTGTTACAGGATGCGAGCCCCAGAAGTGATGGTCACAAGGACTCCGGCCCCTGGCTCGAGCCATCCCACCCAGGTGTTGGCTCCGGCCTTAGCAACAGCAAACAAACACTCCCCAAGCATGGCCTGGCACTGGTGCTGCTGACATGGAGGGAAAACAAGGTCTGGCCAGCGGTGAAGTCACCTCATAGATGGAGGAAAACAACCCTGAGACGCTGCCAGCTCTGCCCCAACGCCTCAAACCTGTGCTCTAGCAGCAAGCCTGAGTTCGCCAATCTGGGTTGTGCAACCATTTTGCCTGTTACACTTCCTGACCTCAGCCCCCAAAATCCCTTGCTTGTAGACACAGAACCTCTGACAAGTCAGTCCCTTCCCACAAGAGATGGACGGGTAGATCGATGGACGGCAGGTGGCAGGGGGTGCTCCCACCCTGGCTGAGGCCAGTCCAGAACAATGAGTTCTGGCTCCTTGAGTGTGATCATAGAGCTCTCCGCAAGACTGCCTGCTTCCCCGCCCAGGCCTGCCCCGTCTTCTAAATCACCAGGAGGATGGGGGAGGGAAGGGAGCCTCTGCAACGGGCTCTTCTACAGAGGACCTGAGCACCCTTCTGAAAACCCTGGTCCCCAAGGGTCTTTGGTCCTCCACGCTGAGGCTCAAGTGAGCAGGCAGGGCACTTCTCCAGCTTACCGAGTCTGCTGCTGGTCAGCCTCCGCCCGGCTGGCCTGGAATGAGAGACAAAAGCTCCTTGGTCTCCAGGAGACTCATCTCATGCAGCGGGGTAGTCCACCCACCTGCTGGATGGAGTTCCCTTTCCTCCCCGCAGCCCCAGGCAGGAGGCTGACCTGGGCGTCCTGGGCGTCCCGCGCCTGGCCTGCCTCCAGCAGGGCCTCAATAGAACAGATTCTCTCTGTGAGCTGGGAGTTCTCCGCCCTGGCCTCCTGGAGCTGCCCGTGGAGACCACTCAGCTCTTCACATTTGCTGCGCACCTCCGCCTCGGAGGACTGTAACTTGCTGTGCAGCTCTGGTACAGAGGAAGGGAAACAAGAGAAGTTAAAAGGCTGGAAACCCAGGGGGTGGGGTGGGGTGGGGTGGGCTGGGGGGATGCCCTCTTAGCACACGTGGGGCACTGAGGACTTCCTCCTGCCTCCTCTGTGTGTCTGGGGCTCTTAAGATATACAACTGACCACTGGGGCCTCTTGTGAGCTGTTGAAGAAAGTGCCACTCTGGCATCAATCCTAAGAACTGTCAGGGTACAATGCAACGCTCTCAGGCCACTCATAAGAAAATGATGGAGACTGGAAATGGACTGCTGCTGAGGCTTTTAAAGATTCATCTTCTAGAAGACTCTAGCTCATACTAACTGAGACCAGAAGTTCTTTAGAAAGTGGCTAAGTGGATCCCACTGCCACACCTCCCCCACCTTCCTGGCTGGGTCCCCCACAACCCCCAAGATCTCTTCACAGTCGAGAAAGGCCAGGGGGTGACTTTTCTGTCCTGGGCCCCTTTCTCCCCTTGAGGTATCCTCCTCCCCAGGTGACCTCACACAGTCCCGTGGATCTAAGTGTCATCTTCGTGCCTCTGAGGCTGCACGCTCTCCAACCCCAGGCTGTGCCATCTGCCGCTTCTAAATGAAGCTCTAGTTAGACAACGAAAACCCAGCATCCCGACCTCCCAGGACTCCTCATCTTCCTCCCTCGCCCACTGCTGAAGCCTACGAGGCCACACCGCCATCTGCCAAGTTGCCCTCCTCAGTAGCACCTCTGTGGCCACCTGGGCCCTGCCCTGTTGCCTTGGGCCTCGACAACTGCAAGGCTTCATCCCTGGTCTCCTTGGGCCACTCGTGCCCCTCTGGTCTGTTCTCCTCCCGGTGCCAGTGTTCAGAAGCGCATATGAGACCGTTTCATCTCCTGCCCCAAGCACTTCTGTCACACTTTCCACAGTGCCCAAGCTCCTCAGAGGGAGGGTGACCTGGCCCTGCCCCGCCACCAGCCTTCTCCTTCCAGCCACACTTGTTGGCCCATTTCTCACACAGGCCAAGTCAGTTCATTCCCACCTCCGGGCCCTGTGCCGGCCTCTTGCCATGCATCCCCTCCTGCCTCAGAGTCTCCAGGACCACACAATCTAAAGCCATACCCAGGCCTCTGGAGCAGGGGCCAGCAAGCTGGGGCCGTGCCTCCCAATCTCCGTTTTTCCAGGTGGTATCAATGAAGCTTTCTTTGAACACAGCCAGGCCCCTGTTCACCCAGTGTTAATGGGCACTTTTGCCCAGTCCAAACCACTGTGGCAGAGCTGAGCAGTTGTGACAGAGACTGGCCAGAAGCATTCACCATCCATCCCTCACAGAAACAGTTGCCAACCCTGCCCTGAACACAGTCCCCGTGTAGAGGGCCCTGCTGTGCAACCCTATACTTGCAGGTGACTCTGCCATGTACTCCACAGTCCAGCTCAGCCCGGCAGCCACGGTGGTGCTTGGCCCAGGGAGTGGCTCGGGAAGCATGGGTGAGCCAAGGGCCGTGGGCCTCTCACTGGCACCTTCAGCTCCCTTTCTCCAGAGGCTCTTGGCCCTCCATCCCTGTCACCCTTTCCATGACCAACTGGAGCAAGGGAACCACAGGCTGGTAAATCCCGCCTGGCCTCCGGAGCTGACTGAGTTGGGAGAGTAGAAAGGCCCAGAACACACATGTAACTGAGATGCCTCAGGACCTCCTTGGCTCACCCACAGCCAATGGGGACCCAGGCTTGGGAGGGAAGCAGTGCCTTCTGCCCCCATAGGCTCCACCCCCACGCACACCAGGCCCTTACAGGCCTTGCCCCCTCCACTTCTAGCTCCTGGAGGTCCCATCCTCGCAGCTCCACCTCTGCATCTCTGGACAGCGCCTACAAGCGAACTGTGCCCCCTGTCAGCCCCTGACTGGGCATAATCCCCTACTCTTTGACTTTCTGAGGGGCAGTCAAGATATCCGTGCTGCCCTCACCCAACAGGCCTAACCCACTGAGTTTCAGCACTGGAAGTGGGGCTGGGCCGGCATGCAGACCCCGCACCCTGCACTGACCCCCTGGCCCCACTGCCGCCGCCCTCACCGGCCATCTGCTGCTGTTGCTCCTGGGCCTTCTCTGCGTCCGCCCGGAGGCTGGCGTGGCTGCTCTGCGCGCGGCACAGCTCCCGGCTGACCTCATCCAGACGCTTCTGCAGGGCCTCCTCACTCTCCCTGTGGGATGCCTGGGGACAGGCAGGGGAGTGGGGCGGTGAGGATGTGGAAGGACCAGGCCCTCATCGGCTCTGTGATGGAGGCAGACAGAGCTCTTTACCCCACCAAAGCCCCGTGCAGTCTCTGGTCCATGCGGGAAGGAAATGCATCTCTCAAGGTCTAGAACCCGCACAGGCTTCACCTCGGCCAGCACCCTTTCAAGGAGAGAAGGTAGCTGCCAGGGACCCACACTCACTTCCCAGTTCTTCTCTGAGTCCCTATTTTTACATTCTCAAGTTATTCATGAAGACGTGGTTACTGCAAGAGCCCAAAGATACCGATTCAGAGTAAACTAGCAACATTTCCCAATCCAGTCCTCGATTCCTCTCCCAGAGGCGGACAGCTTGGTGGGTCTCCCACCTGCAGCTCCATGTGTTACACACACGCACGGTGCACCACTGCGATCACGCTATAAGGCAGTGCTCTTAGTTCTTAATATTAGGTGGAACCACATGAAATTGTCAGCGTTTGACCATTTTTACCTACAAAAATGGCAATTTCACATGGTTCAAAAGTATCTGAGACATTTCCTCACTCAGGACAGACAGGCCCACTGCACCCTTATTTACGAGCCACACAGAGCTTCAACGTTTGCCAAGTTCCCGACTCAGCATCAGGCAGGCTCTGGCATTCCCAATCGATGCTCCACAGGACACCCTCGTCCACCTGCAAAGGATTCCCACACACTGGGGCAGAAGTGTTGGCTAAGGCCTCCATTTAACCAACCCTTTGGAGAACTCAGTCCTCCAAAAAGTCCAACCACTGAATATTCATTAACAAGCTTGTCTGGGGGCAGAACCAGGTAAGAGGGGCATCAACAGACGACTGCTGTTTGACGAAGAGGCTGGGAGTTATCCCTCGTCAATGGCTTTACCAAGCTGATGCCATCCACATCCGTTTTCATTTTCTTTTAGGGCAGTGGCTGCACAACCTGGAGCTAGGGGAACTGCTCAGATGAGCAGCATCCAGGCGGAGGCGCAGCTGGAGCCAGTGAGCCATCGCCAAGGATGTGGCACTAGGCCGTGGTTCACGTGTACTGTGCAGTGAAAACTGGGGGCAGCTTTAGGATGGGCAGTGCTTTCTGCATTAGAACGTAGCAAGGATGACTCAGTTCCAACTCCTAGAGAGGAAAGGAAAGAAAGGAGTGACTGCAAGCTGCTCCCAGAATGCACACCTGCTTCTCCTCTGCCAAGCGTCCCAGGCAGGAGCCTGCCTTGCACCCACTGGTTCCAACACCCTCACACCTCTGCCTCGACCAAGATACTCCAGGGCAGGGTCACTGCACAACTGGAAGAAAACACACCAGCTGCTGCTGCTTCTTTTCTTTAAGAAAAGGGACTCCAGCTCAGTCTGCAGGGAGACTGACCGCACATGCTCTTCCGTTTGTTACCAACATTGATTAGAACTCTGATTCCAGCAACAAGCAAACAAAAACCCACGCACCTTCAGGAGCCCCAAGCTTAACATCTTTCATGGAAACCACGTGCCTCCATCTTAAGACCTGAGATGACAACTGTCTTTGCCTTGAAGAGAATGTCATTAGCACAGCCAATCACGCTGCACAATTTCAGAAGCGGGTCCCATGGCTGGGCGGGCCGGCTGGGGACTCTCATAAGACTCTCCCGGATTTCTAAAATTCAGTTCTTCTAGAAGGATGTCATCGGCACCTTCAATGGGTATTTTCTTCCAAGCAGACCCCAAGAGGTCGTCCGGGGAGAGACAGGCAATGGGGGGCAGGGCACCTCCCTGATGCCAGTGCTCCAGGACCCAAGGTCAGCACAGGCCCCCCCTGCCCTCATTCCTGCATAGCTGGCTGGCAGCGAAGGGGCCTCGGGTGAAGGAAGGACAGTCACAATATGGAAAGAGCCCCATTTTCACCTCAGCAAAAAGGAGACACTTTCTATAACCTCAACCGCCGGTCTGACTTGGAGATACCTTGAATGAAATTTTGTAGAGTCACATTGAGCTCTTTTTCTGAAAAGCACTGATCTAGTCCTAGGCACTCTGGGTGTAAGAGCATGGCTAATTCCCGCAGTCACCCTGCAGGATAGCTCCTACTGTCCTGCCTATAATACAGAGAGGAAACTGAGGCTCTGAAATAACTTGCTAGCAGGTAGAAGAGCCAGGACCTGAACCTGACAGCTGGCGCCAAAGGCCTCACTGTCAATCACAGACTCGACAGGCACAGAATCTCTGGTGTCAGACTGGAGAGCAGGGAATCCTCTGCCCAGCCCCAGGCTGTGGACAAGGACTCTGAGGCTGGAGAGGACAGGAGATACCGGGAGCCTGTGGGCCCTGGCTAGATCCTTCGCAGGAATGACACGTGATGGTGACAAACCAAGCCCAGTTCCAGGCCCAGATGGACCACGACCATCTGGGAGCCTTTAAAACATAACCATAGGCAGACCCACCCCACAGTTTCTCATCTCACTGTTCTGAGTGGGTCTGCTTTACATGAACATCAGAAAACACCAAATTATCCATCTCAATTCCACCTCAATTCAAACTGTTTCTTTGTCCACGTTCTCTTTTAGTCCTTGTACACGCTCAAACATCACTCTTAAAATTTCATGTCTGTTCTAGTTCCTTCCAAGAGGCAGCACTAATGCCCCCACACACCACAGCCTGGTTTCAGTGATGGGACAGAAAAAGGGTCCTAAGCCCCTGGGGTCACTGGGGTCTCCTTGTTATCCAGAAAAGTTAAACCCAAAGTGGGCATGACATGAAGGTGCCTCGTGCCTTGGGTAACAGCCCTATGTGGGATCCACCTGCCCAACACAGGCCAGCAGACAGACGGAAATTCATCAGACAAGGCCTGTGGGCTGTGAAAACACACTGCATGCTGCCCGTGTTCCCCTGGGGACAGGGGGACAATCGTCCTCCCTCTGAAGGAGAACAGGCACCCTCCTGGGAAAATAGGCCTCCAGGCCACACCCAGAGGCTGAGAAAGAAACCCTAACTGGCCTTGAAGCCAGAGGTTGTGTCCACAGCCTGTGAGCTCAGCTGGCTGCTCCAGAGCCGCAGTACCACAGTGGGGACAAGCATGGGAGGAAAAACACGGCTCCAGAGTGAGACTCGGGGTTCAAATTCTGCTTCTGACATGTCCTGGCTGCGTGAACTTGAGGTAGTTGCTGAACTTCTCTGTGCCTCAAAATCCCTTATGGATAAAAATGCAGACACTACCAGTGCCTACCTCATAGGGTTACCAGGAAAAGTGGATGAGTTAATGCTTGTAAAATGCTCAGAACAGTGGTTAGCACACAGCAAGCTCCCACTTGCTGCCAGCTATCACTACTACCAAGGAGACTAAGGTGAAGAGTTCGAGCCCCAGCCCTGTGGACACTGTCATCTGTCCCAGTCAAGGCTAGAAACGGGTGCCCAGTGCGGCAAGGCCAGTCTGGACCCATCCCTGCTATGCGGACAGGCTTGCTGGGCAGTGAACAGGGCACTGAGGCGGCCGCCGCCCTGGCTCACCTGCAGCTGCAGGACCTGCTTCTCGAAGGCAGCTGCCTTGGCTTCCAGAGATTTTCGCTGCTGCTCATCTTGCCGCGCAGCCTCCGACTTCTCCACTAGCTCTTTGCTGACCTTGCTGAGTTCCTGCCGGAGCTTGGCCAGCTCTGCGTTCTGCCTGCAAGACAGTCAACAGCCCGACTGATGGAAAGAAAAGAGTGATGGGATTGGTGGTCCAAGCCCTCCCTCCAGGACTCCAGCTCTCTTGTAAGTAAGCAATTGCCCACGTCGTGAAGCCATTATCAAAGCCACTTTTCCATTATCAGCTGCGTGGGGTTCAGCATGTGTTTTGCTGAAGACACTGTTTTACCCATATAGTGCATGAACTAGAGATAGCATAGAGCAGATGTGCACTAAAGCATCCCACGGGAGCCCCTGCCAGAAACAGCCAGAAATTCACAGAAAACGGCAACACACTGTTCTGGCTGCAAACCAGCCCCGAGACGAAGACCCACCTGCCTTGACCCCCTGTAGGCAGCAGCCCACAGAGTCCACGCGCCCTCTCACTGGCCAACTGGACCAGGCCCAGGCTGGGGAGGCTGCCTGAAACCAGGGCCTGAGGTGCTTACAAAACAGACCCTTCAGGACTGCACTTCAAAAGCTGGGTCTCAGGAGCTGGGAGGAATGTTCCGGACTTCCAGAAGGAGACTTAAAGAAAAAGGAGGCAGCTGGAGGCCTGCCTTTCCAGCGTGAAGTGTGTGATCAGGATGCCACTCCCTCACTAGCAGACGCTGCCTCAATGCCAAGGACTGACTGTCCAGCCAAGGGACACCACCAGACAAGACTGTCCCAAACCCTGGGATGCAGCACCAGGCCAGGCGGAGCTGGGAAACCTGGCTGAGGCTAGCTGGGCTCTGCTGCCTGGCAGGTGGCAGGTTCCACCTCTCTGACTTCGGGCTGCCTCGTCTGTACGGGGGAGGCCACACCAAAGCCCACTGTGGGGTCATCAGTTCCATGCTTCACAAGGCCAAGGTTCAAGCGACCTGGGAGGGAGGTGGGAGGCCGGGTGATGCCCTCAAGAGGGACTGGGAGCTCTGAAGTGGGCCTGGGAGAAAACATCCCGCTGCTGACAGCCACCCACCAGCCAGAGCTTCTGGACTGGCAGGGCCACTGCCTCAGCGTGACAAGTCTCCTGGCTTTAGAGCCTTCCCCACTAATGAGGCCACGGCAGATCCTATGTGGGGAGACACCAGAGCATTTCTCAGTCCCCACCATTTGCCTTCTGCTGTGGCTTTTGAGGAAACAGCAGCCACAAACCTCCAACCAGCCGATGGCTCAAGAAGGGGACCCAGAGGGGACAGGCAGAGGGGAAGGTGGCTGCTGGATCTCACTCCACACCAGAGGGAGCCACAGTCAAAACAGACACTTGGCCCGGCTCCCCTCCCTGCCCAGCTCCCACACTGGACTTCCCCCAACCTGACTCCCAGCATAAGGATTAAGGGTGCTGCCGGCGCACTCTGCTGTGCTCAGCCCCTGTCTTGGTGAGAGCAGAGGCTCTGGGGATAACACAGAGCTCTGCCAAGTCCCTGCAGGACACTCTGGGCCCAGAGAAGGCAAAGAAATGTGCAACAAAAGACGCTGCAGTGGGTTTCCTGAGGGCCGCCACTGAGGTGGTAACGCTCTAATCAGGGAAGCAGAAGTGTAGCTGTACTTAACTCTGGAGGGGAAGTGCACCCTCCGGCCCACTTGCTATGGGCTCCAGTGCTTCAGTGACTCAGAGAAAACACTGAAATGAGAACCCCGCTAGGCAGCTGGGGCCTGCGTGCTGGAAACCCTCCCTAGTACCAGCGCATCTGAAGCAAGGGTGCTGCAGAGGAGGAGGCCGTGCTCCAGGGCACAGTCAAGGCCCACCACCAGCCACCGCAGGGACGCTGGGCCACCTGTTGGAAGACTCAGGGGCCCATAACCCAGACAGGAGACGGAGGGTCAGGACGGCTCTGCATACATGTAGGGCCCATGCCTGGCTCTCGCGCCAGCTGCCCTGGCCGCAGCCTCATGAAGCCTTCCTCGTTCAGAGCCCTTGGGAAGGTGCTGAGGCAGGAAGCTCAGCTTACTTGCTCTCCACCTGGCTTGTGGCCTGGTTCAAGGCATCCCGCAGGATGGAGTTCTCCTGCTGCAGGCGGGCCAGCTGCGTGTTGGGGCCATTCTCCAGCTGCTCCTGAAGAGTCCGGATCTGGAAAGTCACGGGCGAGGGCATCAGAGGCAGCTCGGCCTCATACACAGAACTGACTTCTGAGCCATGGTTAGTGAAGACACAGCCCACAAAAGAAAACCCCCAGAAGGCTCTACCTTTTCCACCTGGAGGTTGAGAGGATCCCATAAAACAAGAGGCCTAAAAATGGCAAGGCTCCACCATCAGGGGCTCAAGGCCAAGCATGACCCCCCGCACCCAGCGAAGCGCCTCTCTCCCTCCCCACTGCTCATGGCCTGCCCGAGACTGAATACTCAGGCCAGGGTCTCTGACACGCGCCATGAACATCTGCCTCCAAGGTCACATGGTTGACTGTTCTAAGACAAAGTACATCGCCACAGCCTCTAACCCCCCTTAGGAAGCCTCGTTTCCTGCCCTCTGACCTCCGGCACGTCCTGAGACATGCAGCAGAGAGGAGGTTGCAGCCCACTATGAGCAGGGGGTAGGTTTCAGAAGGCAGGGATCAGGCTTTGATTACGGGGCCAGTCTGGGCAGCCCCCCAGTGCTGGCCTGGAGCCCCATGCTGGAGCTGTGCGATTTTCAGGCCTCTGGTATTAATGGGATCCTCCCAACCGTGTGGAAAGAAGACAGAGCCAGCATTTCTCCAGGTTCACGTGAAAGGTGACAACTTCACAGACACCCAGGAGGTAGGGAAACAGGGCTGGCCATTTGAGACGAGGCTCTTTGGAAAAGTGTTCTTTCAAATGTATTTCATACCTCCCTGGCTATTAACATTACAGACACACAGTGGGCTGCCAGACACTGTCCAGCCAAATGCAACAGCCCCTGGACCCCTAAACCTGACCAGACCTCACAGACCCCTGTGGGCAACCTCAACCCCCTCTTCATGCCTCGCCCTTTGGGCCTCTCTGGTTCCCTCCGTCCTGGACCGGGACTGGGTCCTGTCCCATCCCATGCCCCCGCCAGCCACTGCCTACCTTGCCCTGCAGCTGCTGCACCTCCTTCACGTGCTCCCGGTAGCTGGCCTGCATGCGTGCCTGCACAGCCGTGATCTCCTGCTCCCGGGCCACCAGCTGCTTTTTCACTTTGGCCTCCCCGGCTGCCGCTTTGGCCTTTTCCGCTGCCATCTCCTGGAGGGAAAGTAGCAGAGAGAGGGGCCGGTGAGCCTTGCAGGGGCAGGAGCCTATCAGAAAGGAGCAAGAGCATCACCCGGGCTGGGAGGTTGGACAGCAGAGCACAGACCCCTCCTGCTGGCCGGGTTCTCAGACAGACTCAAGCCAGCAGCAGCGGGAGTACCAACAGACAAGGGATCCCTGGAAACCCTGCTGGCCCTGGTCGGTTGTGGGCTCCAAGTCAGGCCTGGGCCACAGTGGAGGTGGCACACGCAGCAGGAACAGCAGAGACACGCGGTACTGTCCCTGGCTCTCCAGGGCACTGGCTCGGCCCTGCTGTGATGACAACACCCCGGCTTGACTCAGTCACCAATATCCAGTCCCCTGGGACACCTGCTTCTCCTCAAGTGCCTTCGTCAGGACTGAAAGGCGGCAAGCCCTGATGGCTAGGGTGGGGGTGGGGCCAGCTGCCCACTCCGCCGTGGCTGGGGTAGGGCATGGGTCTCTGCAGGCAGTCGCTCTGTCCTCCATCCAGGGGGACATCGGCTCCGATCAGTGCCAGATACCCACAGATGAACATGGATGCCAAGTCTGGGGGGTCTGGTGTCTCAGGCAGGCACAGAGCAGGATGGGAAGGCTGGCCATGGTCCGTGTCCTCCCGGAGGGATGGCTCAACCAGAAGTCACAGGGAGGCAGGATAACAATTGAAGGAAGGGTTGACACAATGAGCCCCTGAGGGGAGGTGGGTGTTCCCTGTCTAGCAGGAATGGACAGTCCAGCACCGATGTGGTGTGAATACACACAAACACAGCAGGCCTGGGCCACCAGGGCACAAGCGTCCCACGAGCGTCAAGGCTGCTCTGACCTGGGCAGTGGGTCAGGAGTGGGTCAGCCCCCTCCCCAGACCAGGGCTGTAGGGAGGCCCGTCCCAAAGGCCAGAGTGTCCCTCTTGCCTGAGATGGGAAAGAACCCTGAGGCGGAGCCACTGGGTGCTGGTGCTGTTCCATGCTCCTGGCACTCTCTGGGACCTCCTGGGATCCTTGGCCTCACTTTTCAAAGACATCATCTTTTTGGCTCTGCCCGGGGTGAGAGGCCCACACGAGCCTGCAGGTCTGCTTCACTGATTAGCTACAGAAGTAGGGGGCGGGAGAAGCTGACACTGAGCCCCAGCACTGTCCCATTTAATTCTCTCTGGAAGATGAGGATTACAATCCCCATCCAAGCTGAGGTCACAGAGCCTTGGAGACGACACACTTTTCCAAGGCTGGGGAGCAGCTCTAAGAGGCAAGGGTGGGGCCTGAACCTAGGACTGTACAAGAACAAGGGGTTCCCAGAAAGGAGAAGAATGAGGACACCTGCCCCTCTGTGTGGGTCGGGAAGCCCCTGGGGAAAGCGAGGACAGCTCAGCAGTGATTCCAGGACCCCTCCGCACTTCCTCCTCTAACATGCACAGCCCCACCGGCCCACTGCTGGCAGATGGGTGTGGTGGGGATGGCTGGAAGCCTCCAAACACCAGCAGAGAGGAGGCCGCTGTCTTTGCTAGGTTTTCCACACAACAGCCCTTCCAAGTAGATGGTCCAGTCTCGCGAAGAAACCAACGCTCAGAGAGACCAGGCATTCCCACAGCCACATGGATGGCAGGTTGGGAAGCCACACTCGGGTCATCCTCAGCCCTCCTCTGCCACCTGGAGACACCCTTCCCAGCCCTAGGCAGGCCTCGTGCAGTTCCAAGGTCCATCCCGCTCAGGGTCTGCAGACCCCTATCTCCTGGGGGTCAGGGTCCCAAGGCCGCCGGGATTCAATGGCATTTCCCCCCCTCCTTTGCCTCTGGGCTTTTTAAAGAGCACAGAAAAGTCACTTGTCCTCAGTGCAGCTGTTTAGTTCTCTATGGTTTCTTTTCTCTTTTTCTTTTTTCTTTTTTTATGGTTTCTTTTTCTTCAAAGAGCTCAGAGTGCCAGGGTTCCTTCTGCTTGTCAAATTCTTAATTCAGTTGCAAGAGTCTGATTTATGTTCTTGAAAAGCATTCTTGATGGTGGTGGAAGGGTCCGGTGCACAAGAAGACAAGGCATCGCACCATCACTAGCATCGGCTAGTAACTCTGTCCCAGCTTCTTCCGGGCTCTGTTCCCTAGGAGTAGTGGGGCTCCTCATGGGGTAAGCTTTGAGGACTGCAGAGAGCCCTCCAACCCGCTTCCCCAGCCAAGCAAGGAAGTAACCTCCACCAAGAAGGCCTGGTAACAGGAACTCCTCCCATGACCCCACCCCCAGGTACACTCTGTGTGGGTCCCAGAGGGCCTTGGGGCTTCTTCTGATTCACAGCCCCATCTCCTTCTGGGCCCTAAAGCCAGAACATGAGACCAAGCCCAGGATGGGGCCAGTCTGAGGCGTGGCTTCAGGACAGAGGTTCTGCTGCCCGGGAAGATGACAGCTGGAACGTTTTTCCAGAAAGTTGTGCCTTCTTGGTTACATCACTGGAGCTCTGCCTGGACTCCCCAAACCCCCCAAAGATTCTCAGATAGCCAGGACAGACTTCTCAGGGGCGTCTGAGCCCATCAACTCCTGCAGACAGTGTCTGGACTGGTCCTTGAACCCAATTCTGCTGGGATTTTGCACATTTGGGAGACCTGGATACGGCAGATGATCCAAATGTTCTTTCTCAAGTATGTCCAGGTCATGCCTTCAGCATCAGAACCCAAGAAACAGAATTAATGAAAACTCTTTTCAACCATAAAAACTTCTCTACAAGGACAAAGAAAACATGTCGAAGGGACTGGAACAAGAAATATAGGTTCCATCCATCTCCCCAGCTCCTGAGGGGGATTAAGGTAAGAGGAACTGCCATACTCTCAGGAATTTACTGCCTCGGATCATTTCCCTCAGCAGTGCTGGGCAGTGGCAGGGTTACCATAAGAATGACGTAAACAGGCCAGGGACGATGGTTCACAGTCCCAAAATCCCAGCACTTTGGGAGGCCAAGGCAGGCAGATTACCTGAGGTCAGGAGTTCGAGACCAGCCCAACCAACATGGAGAAACCCTGTCTCTACTAAAAATACAAAATTAGCTGGGTGTGGTGGTGCAAGCCTATAATCCCAGCTACTCGGGAGGCTGAGGCAGAAGAATTGCTTGAACCCAGGAGGCGAAGGTTGCAGTGAGCCAAGATTGTGCTATTGCACTCCAGCCTGGAGTGAAACTCCATCTCAAAAAAAAAAAAAAAAAGAATGAGGTAAACACATCGGCTCTGCTCAAGACTCTCAACGGAGAGCACCAGCACAGGGAAGAGAAACAGCCAAAGGCATCAACTACAAACATTTTACTATTTACAAGAAGACAACGTAAAATACTCAGAAATGCTTCCAGGCTTCCCCTCAGCTGCGGCCGTCGGTGGCCACTTGTTCACTGGCGGCCTGCTAGGCTGAGCCAGGCAAGACCGCCAGAGCGCGTCTGCCCCGCCAGGCTCGAGGGCTGACAGGAGCCAGATGCAGCCAGGTGATGCCTAACTGTACCAATGACCTCTGCGCAGAACAGAACACAGGAGCTCCAGAAGGCTCCTGAGGGAGGGAGACCAAACTGAGTCTGCCAGAGTAAGAAGACAATGTCCAGACATCTAAGCAGGGAAAGGGCATTAGAGGCCAAGGGAAGAGCAAGAGGAGAGCCCCAGAGGAGGCAAGAAAGGGCGCAGCACGTCTGGGCACAGGTAGGGAAAGGGAAGAGGTGAGGCTAGAGGCAGGGTGAGTGGCTGAGCCGGGGCTTGAGAGGCAGAGTTAGGTCTGAAGATGAGGGGCCACTGGCAGAGCCTGATGGGGGTCCTCACAGATCAGCATTTGGGAGCCCAAGAGGACTTCTTCCGGCCTAGGGAGGAGGGCGTGGGTGGGAGGGAGGCCATGCACCGTTAACCTTCCCCTCACCTAAAAGCCAAGGCCAGTGGTCTCCGAGGAGGCTGGGTACTGAATGAGGACCCCAGGCTGCCCTGAGCGTGCAGTCAGGGAGATATTCTACCACCCCAGCGGGGTTGCGAGCAGCATCAAAGAGTGGCCATCTAAGGTGTGTCTTCTGGTCCTGCCCGTCCCTCCACCCAGTGAACTTCCCATCTGGCTCAGAGCTGTGACCCTGAATTTGCGACAAAAAGTAAGGCTGCCTTACGTCCAATTCTCTGTGCTCGAGCAGACAAAGGCACCCAGAGGAAGGGCTGTAGCCCAGATACTGTCGGACAACCTACCATCGAGGCCCTCTCTCTGCACCCGCTGCCCGGGACAGAGAAGGCAGGGAGGCAGGGAGAGAACAAGAGCACGCCTGTGGTGCTGCATGGGGCAAAGATGGCTTTCAACAAGGCCTGACCAGTCCCAGAGGGCTAGGGGGTCCCTCACCCTGCCCTTCCTCCAGGAAGGTTGGGGCACCAGGGCCCACCCTCAGAAGCAGAGAGGTGGGGAAAGACACTGGTGAATTCTGCGGTGGGAAGAGCAGCCCCTATGCCATGGATCACAACACAATCTCAACGTGCCATCAGCCCCGTCCTACGGCAGCACCAACCCACCACCGATTGCCGTTCAGAGTGCACATGCTACCTGCCACGCCATCCGCTGATGCGGGGAGCCAGGGTTTCCCTGCACATTCCTCCTCTGACATCAGCAAAAGGGAGAAGAGCAGCCCCTCCAGCTCCCTCCCCAAAAGGTTTTGCACAATTCTCAAGAAAACAACCTTGAATCTACTGTGGGCACCCTCCTTTCCAGGCAGAGCCCCTAGAAAGCCGGCCTGTGACTGTAGGACCTGTCTAGTGAAAGCCAGGTCTGGTCCATCCCCATCACAAACTGGCGCTGCTTAACTTCCAAGCCCTTGCTTCACTTCCCTGCATTCTTACAGCCACGAAGGAAGCCACCACCTCGTAGAGCCACGAGCACTGCCAAGGGTGAGCCACCGGCCCTTGGCTCTTTAGGCAGTAGATAAGCAGCAGTCCCTACTCAGTGGCCTGACAGCCAGCTATGTTCCAGGCAGGCCTGAGCATCTCAGAGCCCTGGATACACTGTGAATGGGGCGGGGGGTCCTCAGAGGATGGGGGAGGACAAGCCATCTCTGAGCCCACTTGGGCTGTACCTTGTTGAGCTCCCTCAGTTTGCTCTTGGCGACAGCCGCGTCTTCCTGCTCTGTGGCCAGCAGTTTTTCCTTCTCTTCCAGCTGGCGTTTCAGAATCGCCACAGGGTCACCCTTCTGAGTGGCCTAGAAGTACCCAGAGATGCGTTAACAGAGGGGACAAATGGGACTTGGCTCGTCCCCCGACCCTGGACAAGAGCAGAGGCCCGAGGTCTTGATGAAGTGGAGCAGGGGCTTTGAGTCAAGGGTTCCACTGGGACTCCAGATACTTGTGGGGAAAGGCGCCCTGCCTCAGCCATCAGCCTGCCGGGGCCCCAGGGCCAGTGTGTGTTGGAACTGTCAAGGCCAAAGGCTTTGGAACCCTGGAGTGGCGTTTAGGAGTGTGGTCTTGCCAGCTCCTCTGAGGGGTGGCTGGCCACCATTTCTGGCCTGGAGCCTCCCCGAGCCGGGCGTGCAGCCTGTAGGCCTCTGGCTGCAGCATGGGGGCCGGGTACTCTGGGGACAGTGGCCTGAGCAGAGCCAGGCCTCTCCCTGGTCATCTTGATCTCCTATAGCCACTCATACCCAGTAGAGCCCCCAGTGACAAGTGACAAGCTCTCAGTGCCACTCAGACTGTGCAGGATGTGTATGGCCAGGAAGGGAGTGACCCCGCTGGCCTCAGGACACACCTGAGCATCTCTAACCACTGAATTCTCCAGCAAAGTTATCCTGAACTCTGACTCCAGTGAAGGAATGTGCCATGCAGCACTTCTTGGGGACAGCTCTTGGCCAGAGGCACAAGACAGCTCAGAGCTCTTAGCCTCTGAACCTGCCCCTGGCAGCACGAGGGAAACCAGGGGCACTTCTGGGCGGGGGAACCTCACAGGGCCCCACACAGTGTGTCCCTATACCTTCCTTTCTACACCCTGAGCTGTGGCCACAAACTGGCTAGGCCCCAGCTCCCTAGATCCCCTGCAATACAGAGCCCTGCCCCGGCCCTAATCATCTCAGGAGCCGGGCCATGGGTGGCTTGACAGAAGACCAAGCACCTGCAAGCGATCCCTCAGGGTGGCAGAATTCTGCCAAGAAAAAGAAGCGGAGGCTGTTTTATGAATGTTCTCTCTATGGCATGGCAGGGTGCGTGTGGCCATCCTGACGGGCATCTCAGGGTGGTGGGAGGCATGGGGCCCCAGAACCCAGGTAACCACTGCAGCTCACTGGCCCCTGAGGGGAGAGGCACGGGGAAGGGCAAAACCACCCTAGCCAGCTGCAGTGGCCTCTGAGTGTGGCCAGCAGGAGGGTGGGCCCACCTTGTGCCAGGTGTCCTGAATGATGCCAGCCTTCTCAGACAGGATCTCGATGAGCCGCTGGGCTTCGCCCTCGTTGAACACCATGCTCCCAACCGTGGAGACCAGCGTCTTGTAGGGGAGGTAGAGAGGGCCATCGGCATCTGGGGGCCCTGTGCAGCGAGAGGGAAGGAGCTGAGACTTAGGCGTATGCCACAACACACACGGCCGCAAAGCCCATCACACCAAGAAGGTTCCGGTCACAGCCAAGAAGAGCTCTCTGACTGCCTGGGGTCGGCAGGCTGAGCATGGCGAGTCTGCTCCAGTGTCTCCTGCTCTTTCAGGACACTGAGAAACTGACTCAACAATGGGTCCCTGCACCGTCCTAACTCGCCCATAGAAGTCCCAAGCTGGGGTGGAAGCAGAGCTCCTCTTTTTTTTATTTCTACCATCAAGATTGGCCTGGAACAAAATTAAGCAAGGCGTACTTTTCCCATGGGCTTTTCTCCCTTCCTTTTTTCTCACAGATGCACTGGTCCTGTTCTCGGCCTGCATGGCTCACCAAGGTTCTCCCCACTGGCCATGACTGAGCTCTGTGGCCTTGTGGGACCTGACTGGGCAGCAAATCCACTGTCCATCACACATAGACACCCAGAGCTACACTCCTGCAGCCACGGGAGGGGCACGGAAGGCAAGGAGAGGCTGCTCCCGCTAATAGGTGCAAACCCTCTATTTCTAGCTCCCTGGATGAAGCTTAGGCAGCGACAGGTTTGGGAGAGGGAAGGCTGGCTGGGTTCCTATACAATGGGCCTGTCCACTCGCCAGTCCATGAGTGACTGCCTGGAGGACAGGAAGCCATCTGCCAACAACTAACCGTCACTTCTGAAAACTGAAACTGCCGAGCCCCTCCCACCCCTGCCACACCCACACACACACACACACACACACACACACCCCCACACACACACACACAGCTTTGCTCTCACTGGGGCTTGAATGCAGCCTTGGAAGCAAGAAAGAGTGAACCAAGATGCGACGCCTGAGTGCCTGGACTCTTCCGCAGCTGAATGACAGCACCAAAAACGAGCCAAATCAGAGAGCGGACCGGCCTACAGCAGCCCCCTCAGCTGAGCCCACCTCGGGAGGACAAAGGAGAGGGCTGGTTTCCATAGCAACCCTCAATTCTCTGGCTTGTCACAATGTTTTCACTTACTAGTCACAATATTTTCATTACAAGTCAAAGCATTTGGCACAATACCTTAATGAGGGGAACGTGGGATGTGGGCGAGCTGGTTGCTATGAGCACCTTTATTTCATAACTTCTTACTCTGGTGAGGCTCAGGAGATTAAAAATAACCACGCTGACACCAAAGGCCTAAGAGCTCATGGGTGCCATGAAAACAGGTCCTGGCAGAAGTATGCCCCTTCAACCTTCTTTTTACTGAAATATGTGTACGTATATAAAGTAATTTTAATGCACACACAAGAGAAAATTCTAACCCAAAAGCCAAAAGAAAATAAAAGCATGCATGGCGCACTCTCAGGAGAAACCCCCGTGTTAGTTCACATTTCGGTTCCCAGCCTTCCCGTCTTCCCCCTCAGCCTGCAGGTGCGTGTCTACTGCCAGCACTTTCCAGGAGACAGAGGCCACTTGTTTCAAAGACACCTCTGTAGTTACAGACTGGGCAGGGCAGCTGCTTCAGGCAGCGTCTAGCTGCTGGCTGCAAAGACATTTTCCCCTCCTGACTCAGAAGAGTCTCCTTCTGTGCCGTCCGATGTGCTGGGCACCGGCCGCGTGTGGCTGCTGGGCACCTGTAACGTGGCTGGCCTGACTCGAGATGTGCCACAAGTGGAAAGTACACATGGAATTCAGAAGATTTAGTATGAAAAAAAAGAATGTGAAGTATCTGTAATAATTTTATATATTGACTGTATGTTGAAATAACATTTTGGATAAACTGGGTCAAATAAAATATATCATTAACATTCAGTCCATTTGTTTCTTGCTTGCCTTTTTAAATGTGGCTAAAAACATTCACATCGCATCCATGGCTCACACGTGTGTTGCTAACACTCTATTTCTCCTAGACTGGCTGGCCTATTCCTTTCCAGAACCGGGGACGCCCAAAGTGCCCCCTGCTGAATTCCTGGCAGTCCCTGGTCCTACAGAGGTTCCAGAGTGACCCAAGAGCTCTGGCCTCTTTTGAACGCTCTCCTGAAAGACCACCCTTCCAGACCCCACGGCCTCTACTGCACTGCCGGGTGGGGAAACATCTGGAGAAGGCAGCTGGAGAGCCCGCGCTCTAGGACGCCGCTTCCTGCACAGGGGTCTGCGTGGCCACATGCTCACCCCTCGCAGGCTCCGTCCACAGAGTGCTCCCGAGACTGTTCTCGGAGTGGCATTCTCATTAAAACTTTCTAATGTAATTCCATTCTATTAGATATTTTAACAGAAAAAAACTTGTAACAAGTGAAACGAACGCAAAGCTGCATACAGCAAAATTTTAACGCTTTCCTCTGCCATCCCTCATGGCCCCCCAGAAACTTACACAGCCTTTGCCACACTCATACAAACACTACCTTTCATATTATTTTTAGAGAGCTATAACTTCACAAAACATTTTTCACTAAGTATTTTAGGTAAAAACTGTGCTGTCTCAATTGTTCCCAAATCAAGGGCAGCACAACTGAAAGAAAAAAGGAAAGCCCTCAGAAGCAGAGGCAGGATTTCTGGGTCTTTAGATGAGTTGCAATTAAATAACAGACTAACAGGCGAGCCCGGCACATCACTTAGGACTCCAGCAAATACTTGAAGACGCCAGTAATCTTCTGAACTGTGAAATCGTAACACACTAAACTAAGTCTGTCAGACTCAACACCTAGTCTGTGAAATCACGGACTTCAAAAGGCCCAGGGTGCAGTGAATGCTGGAACAGCTCGGCTCACTGAGGACTTGCTCCTGTGGCTAATGCTTTGCCCATCTTGGTGGGTCTGAAATAACAGAGAGGGACAGGCCAGAAGGCCTGGGGAGAGACCAGGGAGCAGGAGACCCCAGAGCAGAGACACAGGCCAGTGTCTCACTTTGATGGATAATCCAGACCTCTGTCTGGCAGGGGACACAGCAACAACCCAGGGGCCAGGCCCTGCAGGAATGGGACAGGTAGTGTGACAAATAACCACATAGGCTTGGGCTCAGGGGGGTGGCCTCTCCTAAGCTGGGTGGCCCTGGGCATGGCACTTCACCTCCAGGTGATGGCTCCCGTTGGGGAATCTGAGCCAGAATCCTCAGAGCCACAGGCCTGCCCAAGAGCCTGGAAATGAGATTTTTAAGTGCTATCTTCTCACCTTTACTGCTGACAGCTAACTCAATAAAAAACAAATGAATGAATGAATTCATTCATTTATGAATGCACAGATGAAGAAACACATCTGTAGGCCACGTCCAGTCTGCAGGTCACCTCTGTCCTTGGGCAGTGGGGCACCAAGGTCAGAGCAAGGCCTCTGGGACCAGGTGGCCTGGAGTCGAATCCCAGCTCAGCTCCTTCCTACCTGTGTCCTTGGACAAGCGGCTTAATCTTCCTTTGCCTCTGTTTCCTTGCCTACGAAATGGGGATGATCACTGTTCCTCTCACAGCTTGGCTGGAAAGATTAAGTTGCAACATGCTTGGAACCATGCCTGGCACAGGGTAACGCACAGCAAAATAAATCAGCATGGCCGGCCTTCAAGCAGCTCACAGCAGCTCAGCGAATGCACCTCACACTCCAAATTTCAAAACAACTCTCCCTTCTGCGCCCACGCTGGGAGGCTCAGGCACCTAAAATTAAACCCATCTGGCAAAGAGACATGTAGTGTTCTCTCTGTCAACTGTGGCGTCCTTGGACGAGGCTTTTCTCTCTGTATAATTTCCAGGATCCCCCATGGCCAGAGCTCAGGCACAGAAGGAGGATCTCAGCCCTAAGGGGCCTCATGCGACTCGGCAGCCAGCCTCCCACATCAGCTGCTGGTGCACCCCTGCACTGTGCACACCTGGCTCTCTCAGTCCACGGGGAGGCTATCAGAACCACTCCAGGAATGGCCGCCCGAGCCCTGGCAACAGCTGGTGGTTAATAGGAGGGGATTATCACCTCAGCCCTGGGACAGGCCCCACAAAAGGCTCCAGCTCAGCTCCAGCTGCTGCTACAGGTGCCCAGAAGCCCTAGCCAGGGCAGGCAGGGCCAGGTGGTCTCCAGACACAAAGTATGTACCACCTGTGTACCCAGCAGTCCGTAAATTGCTGGGCCTGGAAGGTTAAGTTACAGGTTGGGCTGTGGCCAAGAGAGGCAGCGGACACAGGGCCATAAAGCAGAAGAGTGACACAAGGCGGACCTGGAGAGCCACTGTGGCAGCAATGCCAAGAAAGGCTTTAAGGCTTTGGGCCAAGCATAGCTGGGTAAGGACACGGTGAGGGGCTTTGGGCCGTAGCATGTCAGGCTTGCATCCGAGGTTGGACTAGGTCCAAGTCTTCATAGGCCCTCAGAATCTGGATTTTATTCTGTAGGCAACAAGCAATGCCTAGAAAGGAATGTTTGAATTTTAAGATTTCAGGATGCCCAGGGGGATGCGGCTGGAAGCAGATAGACCAGCTGGCCTGGACCCTGGTCCTAAGAGCCTGAATCCCCGCTGGGTCCTAAGAGCCCAGGACCAGAGTCCAGGCCCAAGTATTCAGGAAGCTGAGCTGGCGGGAGAGAGGTCCAGGTGTCAACCCAGGGACTCCTGACAGTGGAACCTGAAACGGCGTGCACTTGAGGGCTTGGGGAAGAACTCCATTGGCAAAAACTCTCATTTCCTAAGAGACTGTCCAGATCAGGTTCTGAGGGCACCTCCCCCAGACACACAGATGCAGTCTGAATAGCTGCCGCCTCTGGGCCTGCACAGGCGCGACTCCAGACAGTGCAGACCAAGGGACCCAGCATGGCTGGCCCTGTGGGAAGAAAGCCAGATCAAAATCTTGGCATGCCTTCCACACCTTGCAATCCCCAATCACCCCACCCAAACTCAGGTCTGCTTTAAGAAGGTGAAGACCCTGGGGCCCCAGGAAGGGGCTCCCCTGTGCCTCCTGGATGCCCAGCACTGCACAGGTAGTCATCAGCCTCTGCAGACCAAGATTAGGAGGCCGAGGACAAGCTCCCCATTCCTGCTGACCCAAAGTCCAGAGGGCGTCTCTCTCTCTCAACCTGAGGAGCTGGCTCCTTTCAGGGTCCCGCCCCAAGGTGGGACGCAAGACGCTCTCTAGGGAGGAGCTCCGGCCAACATCACTGCTGGCCTCTCCCTAACAGCTCGTTCCTGGACTGCGGCCATGAAGGCTCCTCCTGAGCCTGTCGGGGAAGTGAGCTTTATGAGACCCTGGAGGAAATGAAGATGTACCAAATGCTCCCGGAGGCAAACTGCGACTCCTGCTCTCACTCACTGCTCATCTGCCCACAGCTGAGGCCGGCCCTGGACAGCACACGAACAGTGGACTCCAGGCCCAGCTCAGGCCACAGAGCCCGGCCTTGCCCAGGCACTGGTCAGTGCTCCTGACAGAAAGCAGGCCAAGGAGGCGCAGCTGCACTTGACTCCGAATGCCACGAACGGTCACACCTGCAGCTTTAAGGGAACTGGAGCTGAGTACAAATAATGTCAAGAACAACCCGATTCGGGCCCTTTTAGTCAGTCCTTTTCCTGTGGTTGGAGAAAAAAGTAATCAGCTACCAACTTGGGGAGTTGTATATTTAATGGTATCTAATGGAATTTAAAATATCCTAAAGACTGAAGAACTATTTTCTTCTTTAAAGTTTTGGTTTTTCCTCCAAGTTTGAACAAAACTAATTTTATACCTGGAGTTAAAAAAAACCTACATCACAGTATTTTTAAAAGAAAGACAATTCCTGGAGGACCTCTGGGCAAGGCCCTTCCCAGGGCACACAGGCTGGCCCAAGGAGGATACGGTTTAGACAGCAATTAAGACTCTACCTAATGCCTGCAGAAAACGGCAGTGGATTTTTAATCCCCGGCTGTCTGACCACAGCCGTCTGGGGCCAGTGACCGGAGTCCCAGCCTCACCATGTTTTCAAGTGACTGAAAAGAGATTTCTGGAAGAGTGTCATCTAGCAGCTTCTCACACTGATACTTGGCTCGCTTCCCTAGGGGATGTTTTTGTTCTTTTTTAAAAAAAGAAGAAAAAAAGAAAAAGTTGGGTTTGAAGAACTTACACAGAAAGTGAATAAAGGCTCATAAGCCCCAAAGAGTTTTCTTCAGAGCTTCAGACTCTGAGAAACTGAGTTAAGTTCAAAAGAAAAAGTATCTGACTTGATCTCCGTGTACACCTCTCTGTGCATCCGCCGGAGAGAAGGGCACAGGGGCACCTACCGGGCAGGGCGGGGGCCTCGGGAGGGGCTGCCCACACCAGCCGCTCTGCCATCTGCTGGTCATCTGCATGACTTCTGGGAAGTCTGAGCTTTGGTTTCTGCTTTTGTCAAACAGGTAAAAATTCAAATCCACCTTAGAGAATTACACGAGGGAAACCAGCCTCCTAAACCGCACCTCTGAACAAACACCTGGCTGGGGATTGTAGTGGTGTCACACCGGCTGTGCTAAGCAGCGCTGGGCCTGGAGCACAGCAGGCACACGTGGGGAGGACAGGTGTGGGTGGGTGGGTGAGGAGCCGGGAGCAAGGGGTGTTCCCATCACCAAGTCAAATCGTTTAAGATGAGGGCCCTGCTACACTAGACACCTTGAATACTGTTTCCTGGGGGCTTGACAACTCTTCCCCATACCCCCTGACCTGTGACCCCAGCCCCATTAGATTATAGAACAAGACTTCGGATTTTAGGTTGCACTTCCTATTGTGGGGGTAGAATGGGGGCTAGGTGAGACTGCACACTAAACATGGAGCTCACAGGCCCCCTCCCACCAGGGCACTGCCAGGCTCCAGGATGTGGGAACAGCCTTTAACTTCCCACCTTGCCTCAGTTCATGAATGCTTCCCAGGCGCCTGTGTGCCAGGGCGGGGACAGGCACTGGTCTCCTCCTGGAGGCCTCAGAAGAGCTGGCACTACCTTTCCTCATTCCAGACCCCAGAAGGAGCAAGGCACTCCTTGCTGCTCCTCAGAGGATGCAGGGCCGCCTCGAAACACCCAGAAGGATGAGAGTGTTCCATCAGTTTTGATATAATGAGGGCCTATTTGACTTAGAGACAAATAACAGAGTTTTTGTTTCTTCTCCATAAAGAAAAAAAAAGTTATAGAAAAACTGGAAAATGCAGAAGACTGAAAGGGAGATAGTAACATTTATCCAAAATCCTGCCTCCCAAAGGTGGCCTCTTTCTCCCACATGGACTTATCTGACGTGGCAAGAATGGGTCTCTGAAATGCCCGTTTCTGAGTGTTTGCCGCCGCATGGAGGTTGGTTGGGTTCTCCTGGGCCAAGACACAATGGTCCCTCTGGCCACAGAGTAAAACTGGCTTGCATCAGCAGGCTTGGGAAAGAGGGCCCCACAGAAAGCAGGCCCACAGGCAAGAGAGAAGTGCCATGCCCCTAGGGTTACCCACCCCCTTCCGTTAGGCAGAAAGGTCACGGGTCCTTGGGTGAGCTCCAGACTCCCCAAGAGTGTAACAAGTACCCTGCATCCCCACATCCCCTGAGTGACGTGCTAGCAGAGGTAAGGAGGAAACACCTGTTTCCACCCAGCAGCAACAATGAGTGAAGCAAGCCCCAGTTAAAAGCATACTGTTCTGGAGCTCACACTAACTGTGGGGTCTTCAGAATGTACATATGTACTTCCTCAGTCTACGCCCACACTGTAGGATCCAGACTCGATTCCAGGTGCTGGGTGGGACAGCTCTCCTGCCAGTGTAACACCCAGATGGTGATTAGTATGAGATCAGTGTAGCCCAGGGCGGGAGGCAAACCAGCATAATCCTGCAAACAAAGACTCAATCTGAGGATAAAAATAGCTTTTTTAAAAACCAACACCACTGCATACACATACGTCTTGTGCTAGAAACTTGACTTTCCTAATAGACACTGTACATAAGTGCTCAGTTAACTATCAGAGAACAAACCAGCTAAAGCCTGGATGCGTGCATCAGCTGACAGTACCCCAAACATGGGGAAGACTCTGTTCTGGGGACTTTCCACTTCTCGAAGATGCCATCAATTTCCTCCTCTCCAAACATTTAATAAAGAATTTGTGCCTTTCATTTCCGAAGGAAGAGGTTTTCTCCTTATCCCACGTCTGGGTTTATAATGCTCCCCCCACCCCAAACTTCCTGAAGTTAGAATCATTTCCAGAGTAGCACAGCAGCATCGTGTGAGGAGTGCTGAGTCAGAAAACAATTGTGTGGGCCTCTCATCGTAAATTGTGAAAGTTTCTGGAGAGCAATGCAGCACTGTCTTCCTAAATTAAAAATGTACCTACCTTTTGACTTGGCAATTACTTATCTAGGAATTTACTTTGTGGAGACACACAACAGTGTATGTACATCACTGCAGCATTAATTTTAGCTGCAAAATAGCTGCATACTACTTAAATGTCATTTAAATAAATTGCGATACATTCATGCTAGGGAATATTATGCAGCTGAATGTGGCAGCTTCGCAGGTGCAATATGGGAAGATGTCACCAACACACTGTTAAGTAGACAGCAGTGTGCACTGCAGCTCCCGTTTGTGGGTGCCCAGGTGAAGAGCACAGTGAATTTGAGGTCCCCCCCGGCAGGAAGTGGATGGTGACTGGGATGGAGCAAAAAGACTTTCTATTTTCACCTTCCATGCTTCCAGACTGTGAATTCTGTTTACTGGAAACATATTTATATAATAATAAATTGTAAAAGGCAAGGATTAGGAAGGCAGGCGTTCTCTGTCAAATACAGCCATGGACAAGGGGTAAAACCTGCTGCAGGGCCCCCATCTGCTCTTGGAGGACAGTCAGAGCAGAAGTTCTGGAAGCGACCCAGCCTGGGTCTGCAAAAGCATGTCCTGGGCCTTCCACTCCCGCAGGGTCTCCCTCTGGGACACTTGTCAGCAGGCGGCCCTGCTGGACCAAACAGGTAACAGATAAAGCCAGGAAGACTGAAGAAGCCATTCAAGTCTCTGGTGGAGCCCAGCTCCAGACCTGGTTTTGCTGCTCATCTCTCATGTGCTATGGGCAAGTAACAGCCTCGGTGACCCCTCGCAGCATCCTACTGTGATATGGAGGTCAGACAGCTCACCCCACCCTGTACTCAGGACACAGCAGCCAGAACAAAGCAGGCAGGAGCAGTGTGCAACAGCACACAGGGCTGCACAGATCTGCCAGTGATCCAAGAGGCCACTTCCTTTCAAACGGTCTATTTAGAGCACTGCTGTGGGAAACTTTCTGTTCTGGCCGAGATGATCTGCCTCTGCACTGTGGAAGGGGAGCCACTAGCCACGTGTGCCTAGTAGCCCTTGCTTGGAATGTGGCTAGTGTGACTGAGGAATGGAATCTTTCATTTTATTTACTTCTGACTAATTTAGGTGATCATTTAAATGCTCTCATGTGACCAGTGTCACCCATATGGGCCAGCACAGCCCTAGACTCTAGCCCTTCCCTGCCCAAGTCATGGCCTCCTGGACTCACGGGAGGAACTCCCGTCCCGGCCTGCTCCACACCGGTGATCCAGAACCCACTCCCAAGCACCTCCCAGATCCCCACAGCACAGCCCTCATGCCACCTCACCCCCCCACCCAACACACTCACACCGACGGGTCCCTGTGTTTCTAGACGTCCAGGGCCAGTCAGCCCACCCGGAGTTCTGCCTACGGTTGCCTCAGGTTGGGCACACATGACCTCTAGAGAAGATGGCAGGCCCCAGACTGACAGGAAGCTCGGCCCCAGCAGAGGGGCAAGGAGGTACAGGGCAGCCAGTGGGGGCCGCCGCAGCCTTTCCAACAAAGGAAGGAACACGCAGTCTAACGTGTCTCATCCGGGCCTGCTCACCCGGCAACATGGTCACAGCCGCCAATGGTAAGCAGAAATCCGACTAACTCTGGAACACGAAACTCCACATGTAAGACGTAGCTGCAAGGGTGAAGCCAATTCCATGAGCCGCTGGTGAAAATCCATGTTGTGGACTCACAGATTTCTGCCTCATACCCTCGGGCACCACAGTTCACAGCAAACTGAAAACCAAGAAAATCGTCCGAGGGCACAGAGACAAGGTGGGAAATGACTGCGAGTGATGGAGCGTGCCCGGAGCAGAGAACGGCCTTTGCGAGGCAAAAAGACCAAGCACCCAGAGAGCACCACCACCAACTGACTGCCATGGTGGGAATTCTGCCAGCTGCAGCGACGTGCCCACCGTGCCCAGCACGACCTCAGGCTCTCCCCTGTGCTCGTGTTATTTGTGTGTGGGAAAAGCAGACTAACTGTGAGGAGAGGTGCACACTTCACTGAGCCCACCCAGGGCCTCTGTCCTTTACAGTCAGAGCTGCAAAGCAGCTGGAAGCTGGATGCTACGCAGACAGTCCTTCTTGCCCACGCCACCCGGCAGTGCTTCAAGGGTTGGGCCCCCCACCCATGCTCTTAGCAGGAAGATGGCAGCCACAAATGCATCAAGAAATGTCCCTGGAGCCCGTCAGCTGGAAAGAGCAGAAAATACACGTGTGCTAAAGAATAAACAGATTGTGACAGAGTCCAGATGAGGCCAATACATACAGATACAGGCCAAGAACAGCCTGGCCCTGGCCAGGCGTGGTGGCTCACGCCTGTAATCCCAACACTTTGGGAGGCCTTGGCGGGTGGGTCACCTGAGGTCAGGAGTTCGAGACCAGCTGCCAACATGGTGAAACCCCATCTCTACTAAAAATACAAAAATCAGCTGGGCGTGGTGGTGGGTGCCTACAATCCCAGCTACTTGGGAAGCTGAGGCAGGAGAATCGCTTGAACCCGGGAGGCGGAGGTTGCAGTGAGTCAAGATCACGCCATTACACTCCAACCTGGGTGACAGAACGAAACTCCATCTCAAAAAAACAAACAAAAAAAAGAACAACCTGGTCCCAAGGTGGACAGAAAGAGCCACACATGCACACCTCACAACCCCCAGCCACCAAAGACCAATGCTGATTGGGACATTAATATTAGATACCCACCAGCACAGTCCACAGAAAAGCACACTGTACAGTTAAACAGTAATGCATGAACCCGTTTTTGTCTGTTTTGGTTTGATAATGGCCATGCAGGGTCTGACCACTGCACTAAAGGACACAACAAAAGGACAGGGCCCTCCACCCCAATTGCTACGCGTGCAGACTGGTGTGGGCTATCCACGTAACACACACCCGACCTCCTCACATCCCAGGGCCAGCGCCCTCCCTTCACAGTCTCCATGCAGGAGGCACCAAGCCATTGTCATTCCAGGACTCGAATGTCCCCCACATCCTGAGTGTAAACCCATCACGGAACTGGTGGCAGCAGGTGCTGAGTGTGAAGCATCTTAAGCCAGAGTTCTGAATGCTTCTTATTGTACAGATGCTGCTCCCCCAGTGAGAAGATCTCCACCTGGGACCACCGAACTCCAGACACATTAAAGACTTACGGGTTTTCTATGGATAAACTCGGAGCCTTACCAATATGCACTACAGATTCTGTGGAAAAGAAGACTAAATTCATGTGCCTGTTACCTGGGATTTCAAATACCTTGAATTTCCGGCCTTACTACCCAATCACGTGTGTTTGCTAGTGACTCCCTTCCATGTTCATAAATGCCTCCTTTCATCTGTCCTGAGCTCTTGATGCTTGAGCATCATGGAATCATGGAGGGTCTCTCCACTGTGGCTGGAGCTCTGGACCCGGTCACCAAGTCCACGCTCCCCTATCAACAATCCTGGGTGACTCTATAGCCTGTGCCGCTTTACAAACCACCCTCAGCCCCTAAGGTCTGTCCACTGTGGCTCTCGGGTCCTTCTCCGCACTTCACCCCAGAACTACTGAGATGAACCCACAGGCAGAGGCCTGCGGTGCTGAGCTCCGTCCAGAGACAGCACGCAGGAGCAGGAGTTCCAGCGGCCCCTGCCTTCTAGGGATCTTTCTCAATTGTTTTAACATCTGGAATTAAGGAAGTATCATTATTCCTTTATTTTTTGCAATGGCAAAGAGAGTATTTTAGAAAATATATCAAGATCCAATTTTATCTCCGTAAAATAATTTCTAAAGGGCATTCTATCAGGAAGGTTTTAATAGGAAATTCTTTGCTTCATCAGTTCGTTGGAATTCCTGTCCCAGCAGCATTACTGAAGGCTTTCCGAAGGGTGTTCCCAGCTCCAGGGGGCGCTGTCACAAACACGAGATCTAGGGTCTTCAGCGTTGCTTTCTGACTTTCATTTTTTTCTTTCTTTTTAAAATTTCTTGTAGAAACCAGGTCTCACTATGTTGCCCAGGCTGGAACTCCTGAGCTCAAGTGATCTTCTTGCCTCGGTCTCCCAGGGTGTGAGGATTAACAGGAGTGAGCCACCACGCCCAGCTGCTTTTTGACTTTTGAAGAGAAAATGACTACTACATTGAAGAAAAAAATTAGAAAGGAACTAGCGCTCTAATGGGGGTTCTCACATAGTGTATTTCCTACAGTTCTGGTTTATCTTGTTATCACTTATCTAATGTCTCTGCCTTCCATTGTTCTTGAGGCATCTAAAGAATTTGGCACCCAACTTTTCCAATGAAAAGTCACACTGTGACCATGTGACCAGTCTTTGCAGGCTACTATGGGATCTTCCCAGGCATCACAGTTAGTGGCTGCACTGTGTCTGGGTGAGCCGAATGCACCGAGCCCTCAGGGCGGCCCGAGGGATACCCCGGCCACTCACCCACAGACCTGGCTGCCACAGTTTACACTGTTTCCTGAAGGGAGTCCGGGAGAAGAAGAAAAACTACTGGCCCCTTTAAGGCTCTTGATACATTTTACAAAATCGCTTTTCAAAATGGTCACACAATTTACAATGCCAGCATTTAAAAATATATATTATATATTGATATGAACAGTTTTTAAATAAAGCTTCTTTGCTTTAATGTGAGTTTTCAAAATTGCTAAATGACAAAGTCTCCTGGATCATGACTTGCCCCACGTGTGGGACCTGGGACCCACAGCATCAGCAGCTCCCAGGAGCTGCTTAGAAATACAGAATCTCAGGCCCCACTTGGGAGCTGCTGAGTCATCGTCTTTATCATAGCAAGATCCTGGGTGATTCAGCTGCATACCAAAGTTTAAGAAGCACTTCAGGAGGGGATGTCTCCAGGATCCTCACGGTGTCTGGTGAGTGGCCCGAGTCCACCGCAGATGGCCCTGAAGATGCCTTTGTACATCGACCATGGGAAAACAGGCCTGAGATTCCTCAGTGCGAATTCAAGAAACGAAAACGTAAAGTCCAAGAAAGAACTTTCCCCATGTTTTCCAGACTCCCGACACTGTGAAGAAGAAAGAAACCACCCTGCGGGCGGCGTGTCAAGCTCCCCCATGTCAGCCTTGGTGACTTCTTCTCATGACAATGTCAGAGTGGCCATCTTCCACCATCTGGGCTAATCCATATTCATTTCTTTTCAAATTAAATCTATTTCATCCAAACTTTAAGTTTTTATAGAGGCAAGTGCTTGGTGGGTCTAAGGAGACTTTTCCAAATGATGAATATGTGAACACACTGCCCTAGATCATTTGCCGAACGTTTCCTCCCCTACCACAATATGATGCTTCTCTCATTCAAGTTCTCAGTAGTTTCTGGGCCTTCTATTCTTCTACTTGTAATTATAACAGTTGGGAGATGTTCACACAATGACAGGACTGGCCTTCTAAAATCCACTTTAAAAAAATCTGTTCAGTTATTCTTACCTATTTTTCCCTCAGATGGGACTTTTCGAATAATCCGTCAAGTTAGGGGGAAGATCTTATCGAGAAGGTTGGGCTGGAAGAATGGTAGACCACTAAATTAACTTGGAAATTACTATCCTTTCATTGATAATATTTAATCTTCTTCTCCTAGAACATGGGGTTTGTTTTCTTGGTTGCAACTTTAGCACCTCATCAAGCTGTTGTGTTAGGTTCACAGAGGTCACACGTAGGTCTCATTCCTAACAAGGTTCTTTATTACCTGTAAATTAGAACACTTTTGTCCTCCTTTCCAATATTATCATCACACTTCTGTTTCATATCTTGTTTCAAATGTCTAAAGCCACACGAAGTAACAATGACCATGGGATGCAGGAAGCTGTGGACATCCCTGATGTAGAAGAACCAAGTAAAAGCCGATTCTCAGCAACATTGCCAGCTTTGAATCAAGTGGAACATCATGTTAAAGAAAGGGCAGTGTGTCGCCTGCCAGCCTCTGGAAGTAGGGCTGAGGCCAGAGCGTCTGGGTTTTCAAAGGGCTTTCGAGGCCACCTGATCTGGGCTGGGCAGCTGGTCCCTGGCTTCCCACAGGAGCCTACAGCCACTCACAGGGGACAGGGCCTCTCACACGGAGCAGGGGGCTGCTGTCCTAGCAAATGGCCCAACAAAAACAGTGAGAGAAGGAGGAAACCCCAGGAAGGTAATAGCCTGACAGAGGCAAGATAGGGAAGCCCAGCTAAAGACATAGGGCCTGTGCAACCCGACACTGGTCCAAACATTTCACACCTTCTAAGATACCTTTTGTCAACACAAATGCAATTATTTTTCCAAATCAGCTAGTGGCTATTTAAAAACAAGAAAAGAAAAGGAGAGAAGAGGAGAGGAGAGGAGAGGAGAGGAGAGGAGAGGAGAGGAGAGGGGAGGAGAGGGGAGGAGAGGGGAGGAGAGAGAAGTAAAATTGAATAAATGACAAACACGAAACAGGAACTCCCTGGACCAATTTCTACAGTGATATACACGAAAAAGATAAAGGTAAATCAGTGCTCATATGATCACATATCTATGTAATCCAGTGTCTACGTTAATGCTCTATAATGCTTTACTAAATGACTAGGGTGGGGCAGGGGAAGGGGAAGGCAGAGGGGGAAAGAATGCAACTGCTCCTTAAAAACACCTTCCTACCGTCATTCACTCAACAAGCACAGATACACGAGTCAGGCTGTACAAAAGCATCAGGTGAGGCAAGAACACGGAACAGGCTGACGGCACACAGCCAGACAGTTAAGAAAGACTTGTCAACACACAGAACTCTTCTAGACTGTGTGGTGGATGGAATCACTGCCCCTAATTCCTCACCTCTCCTTGTGCTCCCATATGTTTAACACATGCCAAGACATGGACCTACTGCTCACTCACCTCTCCTTTCTCACATCACCTTGCAGTCCCTTCTCCCTGGACACAGTGGACTCCCTGCCCCTTGACTCAGGCTCACACACATCACTTGTTCTGGTCAACGAAACACGGACTTGAAATGCCCTTTTGTGCCTCTGCTGTAACCATGAAGGGCCTCTGCCCTAGAGGGCCCCAGAAGGACCACACATGGAACTGACCTGAGCTCAACCTGTAGCAGAGTCACCAACCCAGTTAAAACCAGATTGAGGCAGAGCCACCATCCGAGAAAGCTCACATCTGCTAACCTCCAGAAGCATGAGCAACAATAAACGACCGCTATTGAAAGCCACTCAATTTTTTTTTTGAATGTTTGTTATGCAGCCTTATTATGACAATTGCTGACTGATACAGGTGGTACTCCCCAATAGAATCCACAAGTCATTTAAAAACAGCCTTTCCTTCTAAGTTCATAAAGAAATCAGTTACTTACCAGGCTCACCTTTTTTCTTTGAACCAGACTTCTTCTTGGCAGGAGCCTCTTGTTTTGGTGCCTCTGGGCTCTGGGCCACATCTGTATTTCTGCCCTGGACAGAAGCTGACTCTGTCTTTTTACCCTGATTGGCAGCTGCGTCTGCCTTTTTGCCCTGGTTAGGGGACCCTTCTGCCTTTTTGCCTTGACTGGGGGACCCTTCTGTTTTTTTCCCCTGGTTTGTAACACCCTCTACCTTTGTGCCCTGATTAGCAACCGAATCTGCCTTTTTGCCCTGGTTGGCAGCTCCGTCTCCTTTTTTGCCTTGGTTGGGACTCCCCTCTGCCTTTTTGCCCTGAGCCCCTTCTGTCTTTTTACCCTGGTTCTGGGCTCCCTCTCCTTTTTGGCCCTGGTTCTGGGCTCCCTCGGCCTTTTTGCCCTGGTTCTGGGCCCCCTCGGCCTTCTTGCCCTGGTTCTGGGCCCCTTCTACTTTTTTGCCCTGGTTCTGAGCGCCTTCAGCCTTCTTGCCCTGGTTCTGAGCCCCCTCGGCCTTCTTGCCCTGGTTCTGGGCCCCCTCGGCCTTCTTGCCCTGGTTCTGGGCCCCCTCGGCCTTCTTGCCCTGGTTCTGGGCCCCCTCGGCCTTCTTGCCCTGATTCTGGGCCCCCTCGGTCTTTTTACCCTGGTTCTGGGCCCCCTCGGTCTTTTTGCCCTGGTTCTGGGCCCCTTCGGCCTTTTTGCCCTGGTTCTGGGCCCCCTCTGCTTTTCTGCCCTGGTTCTGAGCCCCCTCTGCCTTCTTGCCCTGGTTCTGGGCCCCCTCGGCCTTCCTGCCCTGGTTCTGGGCCCCCTCGGCCTTCTTGCCCTGGTTCTGGGCCCCCTCGGCCTTCTTGCCCTGACTCTGGGCCCCCTCAGCCTTCTTGCCCTGACTCTGGGCCCCCTCTGCCTTCTTGCCCTGATTCTGGGCCCCCTCTCCCTTTCTGCCCTGATTCTGGGCCCCCTCTCCCTTTTTGCCCTGATTCTGGGCCCCCTCTGCCTTTTTGCCCTGGTTCTGGGCCCCCTCGGCCTTTTTGCCCTGGTTCTGGGCCCCCTCTGCCTTTTTGCCCTGGTTCTGGGCCCCTTCTACCTTTCTGGCCTGGTTCTGAGTCCCCTCAGCCTTTTTGCCCTGGGTTGGGGCCCCCTCCGCCTTTTTCCCCTGGTTTGGGGTTGTATCTACCTTTTTACCCTGGTTCTGGGTCCCCTCCACCTTTTTGCCTTGGTTTGGAGTTCCTTCTGCCTTTTTGCCTTGGTTTGGGGTTCCCTCTGCCTTCTTCCCTTGGTTTGGGGTTCCCTCTGTCTTTTTGCCCTGGTTTGGGGTTCCCTCTGCCTTTCTGCCCTGATTTGGGGCTCCTTCTGTCTTTTTGCTTTGGTTCTGAGCCCCCTCCGCCTTTTTGCCCTGAGTAGTGCCAGTGGCTGGTGTGTTGCCCTTGGCACCCACTGGGGGCACCACCACCATTGGCACCTCCTTGGGAGCAGTTTCTAAGATGGCAGCCTTCGAAGTGAGAACCTGGATGGAATTCACTACAGAGCTGACAGCTGGTTCCACTTTTGCCACTTTTTTCTCCTTCTTCTTTTTGTCCTTGGGAGAGGAGGCCAGCTTCTCCTGGGGCGTGGCTGGAACTGTGGCGACAGGAGCAATGATAATGGGGGGCTGGACTGGGGTTGGAGCCACAGCCACAGCAGGAGCCCGCACTGGTTCTCGGAGGAGGACAGTCACATTGGGCGCCGGATCGTGATCAGGTATCTTCCCATTAGGCTTCTCTTCCTTTTTCTTGGTCTTTCCTTTCTTCTCCACTGTTTTCTCCTTCTTTTTCTTCTCTACTTTCTGGTGGTGAGTTTTCGCCATCTCCTTGCGCTGGTTGGCTAGGGCTTCTTCATACGACGTTTCCTTCATGGAGAAAGTCGACACCAGGAAGATGCCAATGGCAGAAACAACCATGAATCCTCCAAAGACCACAACTCCCAAGGTTTGAGTGTCGTAAATATCCATCCTGGCTTGCTTTCCTTTCACCTGTCAAATACACACATGGAGGTTACTATTTGTAGAAATCGAGGCATTCAACAGCTTCCATCCCCACCAAACTTCAGGTTTCACTAATTCTTTCTTCAGACTAATACATTCAAAGAAGAAACAAACCCAGGCACTCTCTGATGTCCCACATTCTCTCCTGCTCCTCTTTAGGAGTGAGCGATTCATACCCAAGGCAGGAGCAGTCCCTACACAAAGCAGCAGTAGAGTCAGAGCAGAGTGCAGGTCTACCTCTGCAGCACACACACCCGGGAGCCTCCGCAGCCAGGTCCCCCATGCAAGATGTTCCCCACCACAAAGTCAAAGATGCACAGGAGCACAAATGCAGGCCAGGTGTGAGACCATGGGCAGTGGTGGAGACCGGAGCAAAAACACCCGCCCCCACCTAGAATTAGGCAGTGACACTCCGTCATGGCCGACTGCCCTAGAAATGGGATTGCTGAGTTGGGAGATGCTTTGATTTTTCATGTTAGGCCAGATATCTTTTGAATATTTTTCCTCTCAATGTGAAATTGACTGATTTAAAAAACATGTGAACCAAACCAAACACATCTGCAGGCTTTCAGCCACATGCATTTTAGCCAGCAGGCCCACAGTGTGCCATCTCCACTCGGTTGCTTCCCTCTTCCCCAGTGCCAATACATGCCGCTACCCAGGATCAGAGATAAAAACTTCTGCATTACAATCCTGAAACGTGTTCAAGAATTCAGTGAGGGAAAATAGCCTTTTGCCAGCAACAGCTCCTGAGGAGTTATGGAGCCTGTAATTTGCATGTTGGGAAACAGGAAGAATCAGTCTTGGGAGGCCCAGAAGATGCCAGGTTTGGAATTTCACATCCAGAAGGTGCACAGAGGGTGAGGAGATAGTGTCACCAGGCGCTCTGTCAGACAACGCTCCCCAAACCATGAGGACGAACAACATGATTCTCACTGCCTATGGACCAAAGTCCAATGGCTCGGAGGCAACCAGGTTCATACACCTTCCTGCCACAGCCCAGGCTAAGTTTCACTTCACTGAGGAACTCCAGGAGGTATATGTATTTGGATACATTCAACTGAGTCCCGAGTCCCTCTAACAAAGATCAATGGAATGAGCAAAGAGAACAAAGGGTAAGAAGGGGTGGGTAAGGGGAAGTAGAAAGAGGTGGAAGAGGAGGGGAAGTGGACAGGCCTCCCCCAACATTGCCCTGCAAAACCTCTAGATGCTGTGGGAGGCTGGGTCCAGGCTGCTTAGTGGCTCAGATATTGAGATTCTTCTCCTAAGAAATTGAGATCTCCAATCCTCTTGAGTGGATACAGAGAAGGGAAATAGAGTAGGAATCAAATGCAAATTTTGACATGAGGGCATTTTAAAGAAGGGACTGAGAAGGGAGACTGTTTTCAACGTCTTGGCGTCGTGTTCTAAGACAAATCACTCTCGGCCGGGCGCGGTGGCTCACGCCTGTAATCCCAGCACTTTCAGAGGCTGAGGCTGGCAGATCACGAGGTCAGGAGATTGAGACCATCCTGGCTAACACGGTGAAACCCCGACTCTACTAAAAATACAAAAAACTTAGCCGGGTGTGGCGGCTGGCGCCTGTAGTCCCAGCTACTTGAGAGGCTGAGGCAGGAGAATGGCGTGAACCTGGGAGGCGGAGCTTGCAGTGAGCCGAGATGGCGCCACTGCACTCCAGCCTGGGCAACAGAGTGAAGACTCCGTCTTAAAAAAAAAAAAAAAGAAAATCACTCTCACTCTCATCACAGAAGGAACACATTACTTTGGCCTTTCTAAGACTTTTGCAGGAAGAAGGTTTAAAACACTCATGACAAGAAAACTTCCCAGCATATGCTCTCCCTGGGGACAACTCAGCCGCGCGGCAACACACTTCTCCCACACTGTCACTCTGCACTGAGTGGGACCGAGTCACACTTTTCATTCCAGTCTTAACCTCTACAAACAAAGTCTTAGGGGAGCTCATGGAGGCCTTTGAATCCTGGGTCAGGCGGCATTTATGTTTCCAAATGGGTTCTGACCTCTGGCTGTGGGCAGTAGCAGTGTGATCCACAGTCAGGGCACTCTCACGTTTGATCATCGAGGGAAAGTACCAGGAACTGGCCTTCCGAGAACACACTCTCAAGCTGGGTGTTAAAAAGGAAATCACACCCTGCTTAGCTGTGCATGGATTCAGTGGGTAGGAGGATGGGGACAAGCAGGTCTGGAACATGGTACAGTCAACCCTCACTTTTTGGCAGGTACCCACCAACCAAAACTCCTCTGAGTACTTACAAGATTTCTCAGAACTCTGCCAAAATGGACACCACATTATAATCACTACATTCAAAAATCCTAAGGCCAGGCGTGGTGGTACAAGCCTGTGATCTCAGCACTTTGGGAAGCTGAGGCGGGAGTATCACTTGAGCTCTGGAGTTCAAGGCCAACCCAGGCAACATAGGAGACCTCATCTCTATTAAAAAAAAAAAAAAATCCTTTAAAACACTCCCCTTCTCTAGAGAAACGAACATTCAGGGCCTGGGTCACCCTCACCGAGGCTCCGTAAACCCCAAATGGTTTCCCAACGACCATGTGCTCGAGAGGTGGTCTCCACGGAGTCGCGGCTGGCACTGGTTGCAGACCGTGATGCACTGAACATTCATGCACAAAGCGAGGCCTATTCACAGCCGAGGACTGTGGGGCTCTGTGCAGCCTTGTGGTTTCCAACTTCTAAACTCTGGCAGAAAAGCCAAGGCTGGAAAATGAACTTTTAATCTCACTCAACATAGGCAAACACAGAATACAAAAATATATTCTCTGTTGGGACCCAGAATCGAGAAAAGCAAACTCGGGAGAGTATTTTTCCTTTGCAATGCACACAAATGTATGTTTTATAGCAGCACAAATGTGTCTTCCCAACTTTTGCAGAAAAAGAAATTACATCCCCACCACTAATTTCCAAGTTAGAATTTTTTAAAAGAAACCTTTCACAAGAAAATGAAAAGCCCTAGTCTTAAGTAGTAATACACTGAAACATTTAAGGCTAAGGCAATACCATCACGGACAGCAAAGAAATCGAAATGAAAAATAGCCTTTCTGCTGCTTTGCAGAGTCAGCTTTGGTGGGACATAAACATCATGCTGGGAGATCCCTGATTCACAGAAATGATGAAGCCAGGGATGCCTCTCAAAATCGGTTCTCACAATCAGCATTCCGGGAGCTCTGCTCCTGAAATCCACACCATGATAAGAGGCCCCCAACAGAAACCTTTTCTAGGGCTTCCTCCATTGCACCAAAGAGTTAGGGCAGATGTGTGCCCACCCATACCTTGTAGGGTCTGACCGCAGGGATCTATATTCTGTCAATTTCAGAAACTTCTGTCAAATATGTACTTTTACTCGCTGTAGTGGTCCTCCCTTATCTTCTGGGAAACATCCCAACAGCCCTAGTGGGTCTGAAACTGCAGTAATACTGAACCCTATATACACTATTTTTTTTTCCTATACCTACATACCTATGATAAAATTTAATTTAGAAATTAGCCACAGTACGACATTAACAATAATAAAATAGAACGATTATAACCATATGCTAGCATCACCACTCCTGCATGTTGGGGCAATGATTAAGTAAAATAAGGGTGACTCAAACATACGCACTGTGATACCAGACAGTGGATCTGAGAGCCGAGAGGGCCACCAAGTGACACACGGGCAGATAACATAGACGGCGTGAATCCACTGCACACGGGACGGTTCACACCCTGGGCAAGACGCTACTCAGAATGGCATGCAACTTAAAACTCAGGAAGAGTTTCTTTCTGAAATTTTCCATTTAATATTTTCAGACCACAGCTTTCTGCTGGTAACTGAAACCACAAAGAGTGAAACCATAGATAAAGGGGGACTACGATATTGCCAACACACTCAGACCGTAAGACAAAAAGATGAAGGCCCCAAGAGGGAAGGATGTAGGCGGCTGTCCAGAGCTCAACACACTGAACTCTCTGGCCCACCTCTAAGGTCTTGAGAGAATGGCTCTTCTTCTGTTTTTAAGATTCGGGGAACAAAAGTAAGAGGAAGCCCCAAACTCTTTAGACACAGAAGCTATCTGCTAATTCACATGGCCCGGCCAAGTCAGTTGGGTCCAATTTGGCAGCTGGGATTTTGGTAGGTTTTGTGAAAGGACCCTCAACAGCTCCCAGGGCTCTGTCTCATTACTAAGCAGTAGCTCCATGGGGGACCCTGTGTGGAAGCTTGGAGAAGCCGTGGGGTAGGGGTGGTCAAAGAAAACAAACCCCCAGATCCATTCCCTGGGCGTAGCATAAGGTGACCTGGTAGGAAGGTACAGAACTAAAGCAGAATGACAATAAAAGAGACCCTAGTAGACATGGCTACATCAGAATCAACAGCTCCTAATTTTTAAAATATTATGAAATGACTCATACAAAAGACTAAGAAGAAAAATATGAACATCCATTAGCCTACCACCCAGGTTTACCAAACCCTAATTTTGCCATATGCACTTCAGATATTTATATATATGTATGTGTGTGTGTATATATATGTGCGGGGGGGGACACACATGTGTATATGTATATATATGCCATCTCCCTTCTAGAGGGGGACAACACTCTGGATGGGTCACTTACCACTTCCACCTGCTTATGCTTCTATTACATATATCTCTACAAACAAAATACAGCCGTTGCTTTGTGTGTTGGTAATTGCTGTGTAAGTGACATTGTTCTAGGTGCTATTTGGTAACATTTTTGACTAAACTTTGTGAGATTTGTTCATATAAATACACAGAGCTTTGGTTTATTCTCTGTTTTGTTTTTTTGAGACTAAGTCTCTCTCTGTTGCCCAGGCTGGAGCTCAGTGGCACGATCCTAGCTCACTGCAACCTCTGCCTCTCAGGTTCAAGCCATTCTTGTGCCTCAGCCTCTTGAGTAGCTGGGATTACAGGCCTGTGCCACCACGCCCAGGTAATTTTTGTAGTTTTTAGTAGAGACGGGGTTTCACCATATTGGCCAAGGTGCGGTTTATTTATTTTCACTCCTATATTACATAGCTGAACCACAAATTATTATCCATACTCCTATGCTTTTAGGTTTTAAAAATGTATGCTATCACACAAAACTGTAGTGTGACATGCCTACCATACAGAGTGAAAAATCTCCTTTATAGCCCTGATGCCAGCCACTCAGGGTCGCTTCCTGGAGACAACCATTGCGACAGAAGTCATTTCACTGTTTATATGTTATTTTCTTCAAAAGACTTTGGTACTGCATTTCAAAGTCAGGTTTTCAATCACCAGGAATTTACTTTGGTATGTGACAGGAAACAGTGATAAAACTTTCCCCATCAGTTTAATTACCCAGCACCATTTCCTGACTGTTCTTTTCCTTCCCCCACAGACTCAGATGGCCGTCTCTGTGCCATTCAGTGGATCTGCTTCTAGATTCTACATTTTGTTCCACTGTTATATTTATGCCCTACATCAATACCACATTTTCAGCTTAAGCATCCCCTACAAAACTTCTACTGGAATTTGTATTTGAATCACACTGAGTTTATACATGAATGTAGGAAGGACTGCCATTTCTAACTATAGAAGCTGTCTGTCAATGAATATGGTATGCTAGAGCACTACATTGATTTAAATGGTTTCTTCGAAGCCAGGCAGTGGTTCACGTCTGTAGTCTGAGCTACTTGGGGCAGAGGCAGGAGATCACTTGAACCTTGGAGTTGAACACCAGCCTGAGCATCATAGCAAGACCCTGTCTCTTAAAAAAAAAAAAGTTTTCTTCCATACTTCTGTAAGATTTTAATGATTTTCTCCATAAAAGTCTTACATGTTGTTTTGTTGATGGTTAGAATATCTTTTGTAAATTACTTCTTCTATTTTCCAGCTATAGACAACCAGCAAAGTAATTCATTTCTGCATATGTATCAATTACCCAGCTATCATCTACGCTCTTGCAAAATCTAGGATTTTGTAGATTCTTTCTGACTTTTTTTTTAATAAGAAGCTGTGGAAAAAAAGACAGTATTGTTTCTTGCTTTCCAAACCATATGATCTCATTTCTTTTTCTTGGCTTAACAGAGCTGGCTGAGAACTCTGGTGCAGTACTGAGCAGAGTCTGTGCGATAAGCTGCCTTGTGGCATTCCCAAGTCACTGCTTCTAATGTTTTACTACCAGTGTTGTACCAACTGTAGGTTTCCAGCAGAAATCTTTCCTCAGGTTAAGTAGCATGTCTTATATTCCTAGTTATCTTTTTAATATAATTGAGTATTGGATTTTACCAATTGCTTTGTCTTTACCAGTTGACATTTTCTCCTTTAATCTGAAATATGTGGAATTAGAGTAATGCACAGTCTAATGCCAGTTCATAAAGTTTCTATGGTATAAATGTTTTCTTGAAGGAGATTCTAATATATCACTAGATTTGGTTTGTTCACATTTTTATGTGAGATTTCTATGTGTATTTTAAAATGAGAACAATCAGAGGTCATTCTCAGACTGTTCTCTGATCTTGGTATTAGAGTCACTCGAGTCTCATAGAATGAGCTAAAAATCATTCCTTTTCCCTTATTCTTTGGGATAGTTTATGTAAAGTTAGGGTTATCTATTCTTTGTAGATCTGGAAGAACTTGCCCATAAAACTGTCAGGATTAGTGTTCTGAGATCTTTTCTTTAAAAGGGGGAAGGGTGGCTAGAGTGCTGATTTTTAACAATTTCTATACAATTTAACAACATCAATTTCATCGATGATTCTGGGACCAGCTGTTGGGTTTGTGATCCAATCTATAAAATTAATATTCATTATTCCTTCCTCCCTCCTTCCATTGGTTTATTCTGTCTTTTCTAACTTCCTGACATGGCCATTTATTAACTTTCAGTCCTTTCTCTTTTCTGGCAGCAAATAATATTTAAGGCAATAAATTTCTCCCTAAGTACTGCTATCGCTTCATCCTACAAGCTGTGATGCTAACACAGCTTCCTAACATCCATACATGACTGAACTTCACGAATGTCTCCAGCTGCCCCCCCAGGGGTCAAACCACCTACAAGGTCTTAGGTCTGCTGCCCTTCCCCGCGACATGAGCCCCCATCACACACACACATATGGACTAGTCAGTGTTGTTTGGTTCCGGACAGCTGATACTTGCTTGTTTACCCAAACGCCGGCCATCTGCTCATCATTGCTTCTTGCATCTCATTCCTTTTTTTAGGGTCTTGCCAAAGTACATCCTTGAGTAGATCTTTCAGCAAGGATCTCTCCTTCATAAACTTTCTCAGTCCTTAAAGCCCTGAGAAAATTTACTTCACCTTCATGGATTAACTGAGAACAGAATTCCATGCTGACAGTTTTCTCTCACCACGTTGAAGATATTATTTCACTTGTCTTCCAGCCTTTTCTTGATGGGATGTTTAGAAACACACTGTCAGTCTATTTGTCATTCCCTTGTAATATCTTTTTAATCTCTCATTACTTTTAAGACCCATTTCTGGGGTTCTAAGGACTCAGCAAAATGTTTTTAAGTGTGTATTTAACTTATTCAGGTTCACTGTACTGAGTGTGAGGAGTTACGTTTTTCTTCAATTCTGGAAAATCCTTGGCCACTCAGTACTTGGAAAATGGTCTGGTCCCTATTCCTTCCTGGTAGAGCTCCTAATTAGACCTCAATCTCTTTGTGCTACCATTTGGAGAACTCGTTAGACCTACACTCCAGTCTTCAGCTAAATCTTACCCGCTCTATAATCAGTCCTTTGAGTTACTCAATTTGTTTTTTAAGTCTGACTGGCTTTTCTATTTTCATTGTCTTCTTTTCTACCTTTAATAGTAATTTTATATTATATCTTTGGTGGGGCTCTATCACTGGCAACCCTTAATGGGCTGAGTTGTGGGCCTGCCTCTAATGAGTTGTTTTATCTTTGCTTCAACTAGGCCCTCAGGGAAGACCAGCCAGGGACTAACTTTTACAGGAGGCATGGTCTCCTCTTACAAATTATCAGGAGACCATGCCTCCCTTGCCCAGGACAAAACAGATAAATTCTTACCTGTCATCTCCCCTTGCTACTACTGGGTAGGAGTTCCTTCTAGTCTGCCCTCCCATTGAGGGTAGAGCCCTTCAAGGGTTCAAGACTTACAGGGGGATGTGAGAGAAGGCTCAGTTCCCATTCCCAATCTCAGACAAAATCCCATTCCCCCTGGACGTTAAAGCCAAAGACTCAGATGACTTCGACTGATAATACCACACTCCTACCCCTGTTCCAGGGTCAGCTCACTGCAGGCCCCAGTCACTCTCCGCAACCTTGGCTTATCAACTCTGGTCATCTTTCCCTACCTTGTGAATGCACTACTAAGCATTGTAAAGAGTGCTTACTAACTACGTAACGTTTCTAAGTGTTGGAGAAGTGGGTTTCAGATCAGTTGATCTAAAATTTTAAGTGTAATCTCTGATTTTTTTTTTTAACCCAAAGAAACTAACAGAAAATGCAGTAACGATCTCCTGACCTCGTGATCCACCCGTCTCGGCCTCCCGAAGTGCTGGGATCCTGGCTAACACGGTGAAACCCCGTCTCTACTAAAAAAATACAAAAAACTAGCCGGGCGAGGTGGCCGGCGCCTGTAGTCCCAGCTACTCGGGAGGCTGAGGCAGGAGAATGGCGTGAACCCGGGAGGCGGAGCTTGCAGTGAGCCGAGATCGTGCCACTGCACTCCAATCTGGGCGACAGAGAAAGACTCCGTCTCAAAAAAAAAAAAAAAAAAAAAAAAAGAAAATGCAGTAACGAAGACAGAGTCTGAAAAAATTTATTTCATTTCTAAGAGGATACATATAATGGACTTCCTATTTTAAAGAAACAATGTTACTCATTTTAAAGAAGAGCTGAAACACTAAAAATAGAAATGTATTCTATTATAAGCCTTTGCTTATTCATCAGCCATTTCAGATTCAATTTCTATGCCTGAAGGGGAAAAAAATAAAGAATTGATAATTTTTGGTGTCTCTCCAAATAACAGTCTTTGGAAAGTAGGTACTTAAACAGACCTAAATCTTCTGCGAACTTCCAAGAAGCCTACAGACTTCACCTTATTGAGGAAGACAGCATGCCTAGGCGGTAGGAATCAAGAACTGATGTCTCAAAATGGATATGAACAGTTAAGATGTGCTAGCCCAAAAGGGAGTTCTTAGTGCGGTAAACATTTGTCTCCCCAAAGCAGGGGTCAATCTCATCTGTATTGTATCCAATCAAACCTCACCACATGAAATATGGTAAGTGATGAATCAATCGTCTACTCAATATCATATCAGGATCATATGTGCTAATGTATACCATTATAAGGATCAGATCTAAATAGAACACCCCAAGTATCCAGATGGAAAATAATACACACCATGGAGTCTTACATATTTTCAGAGTTACTTCTTAATTTTTCATAGTTTTCACACTCTAAAGGTAGCTCTGAAGTTTCATTTTCTGCTTGTTGCTGGTATACGGAAACGTAACTGATTCCAGGAGGGTGATTTTTTCCCCCACAGCAACTTGCCTAATTCTAGTAACATATCTGTCGATTAAAAAAAAAAAAAAAAATCTACACATATAAGCACATGAATCTCAGTTTTGTTCCTTTCTTCTCAATTTCCTATTGTCTGCTTAATTTTTCTTGAATTTTTGCACAGGGGAGGACCTTCAACACAGTGCTGAAGAGAAGGAATGACAGCAAGTATTCTGTTTTTCTCATATTGAAGGGAAAGATTTAGGTGTCTCTCTCTTTAGTGTGAGGTTTAGCTAAGCCTTTTTGTAGGCATCCTTTATCAGGTTAAAGAGGTGGCTTTCTTATTCCTAGTTTACATAAGTACATGTTGAATTTTATCAAATACTTTATCTGTACTTATTAAGATAATCATACTATTCTACTATAACCTGTAGGTGTGGAAGGTGAATATAAGCTTATTTTTAAACGTTAAACCAGGTTTGAACTCCTAGGATAAAACGATTTAGTCATACATACTGCTGGATTTGGTTTTTCTTTTCAGGTATTAGATCTGACTGACGGTTTTCTTTCCTCCTACTATTCTTGTCAAGTTTTGTAACAAGGTTGGCTGGCATTAAAATCAGTACTGTAGGACTCTTTTTTTTTTTTTTCCATTGTTTCTACTCTTTAGTAATTACCTTTAAAAAAAAAAAAAAGTAACACACAGCGCTCACAAAATTCAAAGTTAAATCTTTACCCTCCCCCATTAATTCTATCATCCCTTCCAACTTAGATGTTACTGTTTTCATGTATTTAATCTTATCCTTGTTCCAGCCTCTCCAACATTATTCTTTTGAATGTATTTAGAATTGTCCAAATATTTACCACTTTCTTTACTCATCATTGCTTGTTATATCTTTTTCCCCTTCCCATCACTTTCCTTCCAAGAATACCCTTGAGAAGTTCCTTTAGCAAAGATCTGTCAGTAGCTATCTTGGGTTTTTATCTTAAAACGATCTTTTCACTCTCGCTGTTGAATTTTTCCCTCGAGTTGCTGTATTGCTAATGTCTACATGTGGGTTTATTTTTATTTATCCTGCTTGGGTTTTGGTTTGGTGTCTTATGCATTCCGCAAAATTCTCAGTCATTAGCTCTTCAAGTACTGGCTCTGTCCTCGCTCCTCTCCTGGAACCTCAATTAGACACACTTCTGAATCTACTCTTTCTGAATCTTAATTGGTCTTACAAATTATTCATCTACGTGATTCTCTAAGATAAATTGTATATATTTCTTCTTCTCTACTTTCCAGTTCATTCACTCTCTTCAGTTTTATGTAATCTGCTAGTAAACCCAGCAGTTAGATTTTTACTACAAAGACATGAACTTTTCATGTCTACAAGTTGTTCCTGGTTCCTTTTTCAAATTTGTTAGGTCATTGTATAGTTTCCTCTTCTTCGTAGATATTTTCAATCTTGCCTATTAGTTTGAGTAAGGCCTTTAAAATCTCTGTCAACAAGTCCATTATCTTACGTTTTCCAAGATCTGTTCCTGCTGGTCCTCATTCAGTGCTTTCATTCTTTGCATTTAGTTGTTCCTAACTATGGACTGTTCTCTTTCGTTTGATAATTACACCTGGGCATTTGGTGAGCCCAGGATAAAGGTGCAGTCCTTCAAAGATCTGCTCGCCCCTGGACTGGCCCAGGAGTACTAGCTGTGCAGGTCCACTCTCAAATAAAGAATCTTCAAATCAGCTTGGAGTTTCCCACTACTCAGGCCACGGGATCTGCATGAGGGACAACTTGTGATACCCACGTCTCAGAATGTCCCCTCCCTGCCCTGCCTGTAGGGTGAGAATGGGCTTACCTCTGACTCCCCTTCTCCCTGAAGGTGTCATGGCCCCTTGCGGTTCCAACTCAGGGAGCCCGTTTCCTATCACGCTGCCAGCATGAATCTCTGCCCCTGTGCCTGGAGATGCTATCAGAACTTAAGAGTTTGCCCATTTCGCCAAAGGCCCTCAGGGTTGTCCTTATCCTCTTGGGTCACTCATTTCACTGCCTGCCTCAGTGTCTTCCATTCTAGGCTTGTCAGAAGGTATTTCTAATGTCATTTACCTCTTGTCCAGGCCATCCAGCAAATTAGAAGACTGGTTCAGGCCACCCAGCCTATCCTATCAGCAGAAACCCAGTGTTGTCACCCCCAACAGCCAAACCAAATCCCAGCCAACCATGCTCTTCAAAGAAAAGGGAGCACGTGGCTGCCATGTGCCAGGAGGCTGGCTGTGCCAGGGAGACTACTGCCAACTCTGGACCTGGATATACCATTCTTCATGACTAGGTGGACCAGGGAGGAAGGGCTCCTGCAGGAGTATCCCGACACCGCCAAACCCTGGAGGTTAGCAGAGCTTCTAATTAGAAACGCATGGGCCAGAGCTAAATGAGGTCTGGTACCCAACGGTTGGTTCTTTTGTTTTTAAGAAATTAACTCTGTGGGAGAAGAGTTCTGATGAAGAATTCAATCTCAAGATATGAGCTTCGCTGAATTCCCTTCCATTAACTCCTTTGAGAAGAGCTGCGTTTCCACTCAGGTTTATATTAGGAAGTATCACCTGCTCATCAGCAATAAAATCTGACCATCTCACAAGCCCTTTGCAAAGGCCCACCTTTGATTAACGAATTCTGTCAGCCAAACATCCTATCTCCGTGACAGCGGAGAACTTCAGCCTGAGTGAGTCATTTCTTATTTATTATCAGCAGTAACTCAAAATTCATTTTGGTTCCCTTTTAGAATCAGTCACTTTATAATATATTCCAAGGTCTCATTCATATACTGTTGGTGGGAGTATAAATTAGTACAAGCACTTCAGACAAAAAGTCTGGCACTTTCTTTTAAAGCTGAGCACCTACCTCCTTCTGGTCCTGCAATTCCACTCCTAGGTGTACTGACCCAATGGAAATGTGTATAGACATTCACCAAAAGTCTGTGGCATGACTGTTCACATAAGTATTATTTATAATAGCCCCAAACCAGAAACTCTCCAAGTAGCCACCTACAGTAACATGAATAAACTCATATATTCACATGCTGGAATAGTGAACAATGAGAACGAACAAACTACAATTACCCCAACAACCTGACAAGTCTTACACATAATGTTGGGTGAAAGACACGAAAGAGCATATGCCGTTCGAGTCCATTTACATCAAGTTCAAACACAGCAAAATCAATCACTGGTATTAAGAAGAGAGCAGGTATTCCCTGCCCAGGGATGGGCAGCAGCTGGAAGCTGGGCACAAAGGGAGGTTGGGGAGGTCGGGAATAATCTATTTCTTGATCTGCTGGTTAAACAGGCGTGTTTAGTTTGTGGATACTTATTGTGTAGACCCATGATAGTGCATTTTTCTGTATATATTTTACTTGAAAGAGTTTAAAACGTGTGTCATATTTCCTTGGAAAACGTGCCCCACAGATCCTGGAGGAGGAACATCTTTAAGGCCCGAAGAATCTGTTAGGGAGCCCTGTTACTACTGCCACTTCCCAGCGCTCACACCCACACAGGATCGCTCCCTTCAGACAGGAAGTAACTGGAGCCAGGGTCAAGGCAGGCAGTCACCTCCTGACCTGACAGGGCAGTGACTCAGTGGGACCCACAGCCCTTTATGATCCTGTGGCCATGCCACAATGCTCTCCTGAAGTCTTTCTTTCTTTCCTTTTTTGAGGTGGAGTCTCACTCTGTCACCCAGGCTGGAGTGCAGTGGTGTGAACTTCCGCCTCCCTGGTTCAAGCGATTCTCCTGCCTCAGCCTCCCGAGTAGCTGGGATTACAGGCATGTACCACCATGCCCAGCTAATTTTTGTATTTTTAGTAGAGACGGGGTTTCACCATGTTGGCCAGGCTGGTCTCGAACTCCTGACCTCAGGTGATCCGCCTGCCTTAGCCTCCCAAAGTGCTGGGACTACAGGCTGAGCCACCATGCCCGGCCCACCTGCAGTCCTTTAAAAAATCAAACTGTACAGAATAAGTCTTCAGATCTTCCAACTTAAGAGGGATATGACTTAAGAAGGAAAAGACTAGCTGAGCTTCAGAGCAGTGACTAAAGTTGAGCTTTTAAGAGTCCTTTGACACATCACCAATATGACTTTTCATTAAGAGTTTCAATAATTCATTTATTCTTCAGCATTGACTCCTTCCTCCCCTCAATCACTGTGATTACTATTCTGAAAATTAAGACTTTCCTTTCTAATTACTACAAATACCTAGAACTACCAAGGAAATAAAAATGTATTCATAAAACTAAAGCTACATCTAATTCCTATTCAGGATCAGACTTAATTAAAAACCAATTTAATGCAGTTGAGCTGTATACTTTAATCACTGAATGAGAACTTCATAAAAACACACCACTTGAGTTTGAACAAGGGTCTTTCACCTTTCCAAGTAAAATGAGTAGGTCGGACATTCCCGTTAGAAAGGGCTAGGAATCTAATATCTACTCTTCTTCACCTAAAATCAACAGGAGAGAAGAGGAGAAACGAAGGATGGGGCTGGACCTGGTATTGCCTCTTCCCAACCAGACCACCCTGCCTCAGCCATTGCTCCTCCTGCTTAGCGGACTGCCACACAAAATTCCTCTGAGAAAAGAAAACCACCATGAGGTGAGGCAAGAGACGAACCTTGTCCCCTCCCTCACTTCCTAGCATGATGAGGACTGACCAAGAGAAAAGAAAACGTAATGCCAACTATAAGAATTCTCCCTTCTCCCGCTAGGGAACACTTTTGCTCACTAAATACAAAATCCTCTTTTCAGAGCAAGCCAGCACACTGTTCACACCCAAAACACATGTTCTGTTTCCTGGTGAGTGTGTCGTCACTGAGATGCTCAGTTACTCTGCAAGGCCCACCTCACACTCGTTGGTTGTACAAGGAATTAAAGGATGCTCACAGCCAAGTCTCCTCCCCAGAACTGGTGCAAGCACCTGGGAAGGGCCCAGTCCTGTCAAGGTGCCATGCATGATGGACTCCCAGAGACACTGGGATGAATCTAACCAGGCTGGAGACTGAGGGCTCCCAGGAGAGAGCCAACATCCACATCACCTCCTAAGGCTCACTTCAAACCCCAGCCTCCACTGGCAGAGCAGGATGTCCACATTTAACAGTGCCCGCCGCATGTGACTGTCAATTTCTCAACTGGAGCCAGGCTGGAGGGAATCAAAACCTCACTTGCATTTGGCTCTGGAATATGTTTTTGTGTTTGTGTTTGATGCTCTAGGAATCCAGACTCCTTCGGGCTACATGATATACTCACAGAACACCAGCACTACAAAATCATCTCCATTAGCTCAGCAAGAATAGGCACCTACTGCATGCCAGTCACCGCCCTCGACACTGGGTATACCTCAGGAAACAAAAGCTACATCCCTGCACTGGTAAAGCTTACGCTTCAGAGGGGGAGATGACAAAGTCAGTCAAATACGGGACATGTCAGGTGGTGATGAAGAGAAAGTGATGCAGAGAAGTGGGGCAGGGAATGGGGGTGGGGGAGCATCAGAGGCTGTCACTCCACACAGGGTAGTCAACAGGCCTGAAGGAGATGAGGGAGCCAGCCATGTGCCATCTAAGGAAAAGCTCTCAGGGATAGGCCAAAGTAGGCTCAAAGGCCCTGAGGCAGAAGCATGCCTGAGGAACAGAGGCCACCATGGCTGGAGCAGAGGGCAGGGAGACGACAGGAGTGAAGCCAGAGCAAAAATGGTGCCCTGAGAGGCCACTGGAGACCTTGACCAAGGAGGGTCTTGAACAGAGGAGTGACATGGTCTGCTCTGGCAACAGACTAGAAGGCAAGGGGTTCATAGGCAAAGGCAGTGAGCCCACCGGAGGCTGGTGAAGTAGCCCAGGGCAGAGGTGAGAGCAGGCTGGGCATGCTGGCTCACGCCTACAATCCTGGCACTTTGGGAGGCCAAGGCAGGAGGACTGCTTTAGCCCAGGAGTTCAAGACTAGCCTGGGTAACATGGTGAGACACCATTTCTACAAAAAAAAAAAACACTTAAAAATTCACTGGGCGTGGTAGCGTGCACTTATGGTACCAGCTACCTGGGAGGCTGACGAAGGAGGATTAACTGAGCCCGCAATGTTGAAATTGCAGTGAGCAGTGGCTGAGGCAGGAGGATTAACTGAGTCCGAAATGTTGAAACTGCAGTGAGCAGTGATTGCGCCACTGTACTCCAGCCTGGGTGACAGAACAAGACCCTCTCAGAAACAAAAAATCAAAAGGTAAGAGCTGTTTGGACCAGGGAGAAGGCAGAAGTGGTGAGAACGTTCACTCTGGCTCTGTCCAGAAGGTAGAGCTGATGGGACCTGCTGTGTACAGGGTACGGGTATGAGACGGTGAGGAGTTAAGGATAAACCGAGGTTTGCAGCCTGAAAAGTGGAGCTAGCCGGCCTAGTTTCAGTTTATAGGAGGAGGAAACTGAAGCCCAGGGAAAAGAAGTCGTGTCCAAAGTCACTCACTTATTCCAGGGATTAGAACACTCAACCAGTGCTTCTCCCACTGCTCCACACAGCAGCTCCATGGGACATGCTGATGACTAGTCCGGTCACACCGGACAGCCCCCAGCCCCTGAGGGACTGCCAATACCCAAGCACGTCACATAAATTGGGGTAGGATGCTGGGCACTGAGAGCGCAGGCCCCGCCCAGAGAGGACAACCACAGTCCACGGCTGCCACATAAGAAAGTCAACCTGGTATAGCCAGAAATTCCCATTTTCTCCCAGAGAACCCAAAAATCTAGATTTTGGTTTCTTTATTTTGAGACAGTCTCACTGTCGCCTAGGCTGGAGTGTAGTAGTGTGATCTTGGCTCACTGCAACATCCACCTTCCAGGTTCAAACGATCCTCCCGCCTCAGCCACCTGAGTAGCTGGGACTACAGGCACATGCCGCCATGCCTGGCTAATTTTTGTATTCTTTATAGAGATGGGGTTTTGCCATGTTGCCCAGGCTGGTCTCAAACTCCTGGGCTCAAATGATCTACCAGCCTTGGCCTTCCAAAGTGCTGGGATTACAGGGATGAGTCGCTGTGCCCAGCCCAAACAAATCTAGATTTTAATGAAAAAAAAAAACAAAAAACTAAAAATTTCCAGTTTTAAAAGGTGACTCAATTGCTTAGTAACATGAGGTCAGCGAAACAAACTGCATATGGAGGCCAAGTTCAGTTCACACAGGGCACCAGTTTGGAATTCCTCTCAAGACAGCCTAACAGACCTTGTTTGCTTATACCTTGCCCAGGGTAGAGAATTAAAGATTTGAATTCAAGATGGTCTTTTATTCCAACTTTTGAGTCAGCAGATGATATTCATTATCACTATAAATAGTCGGTAACTTCCAGTAGTCTCAGTGGGCCTCCTTTCTGACCAGAAAGAGATCAAGTGGCTGTCCATCATTCAGCTTCTTCCTTTAAAGTTAAACTTTGGTTTTATGTTATTCTTTACAGAGTACTAATACTAAGATGAGCCCAGAAGTACAACCAAGAATTCAAAAATTCTTCCCCAATACTGCCCAATTATCCTTTCAAAGTTATATGGAGGCCGGGCATGGTGGCTCATGCCTACAATCCCAGCACTTTGGGAGGCTGAGGAGGGCAGATCACCTGAGGTCAGGAGTTCTAGACCAGCCTGACCAACATGGTGAAACCCCGTCTCTACTAAAAATACAAAATGAGCCGGGCGTGGTGGCACATGCCTGTAATCCCAGCTACTCAGGAGGCTGAGGCAGGAGAATCGCTTGAACCCGGGAGGTGGAGGTTGCGGTAAACCGAGATCACGCCACTGGACTCTAGCCTGGGCAACAAGAGCGAAACTTCGTCTCAAAAAAAAGAAAAAAAAGTTAAATGGAGAATAACAGAGCTGTGTAAATAGTCACCGGTGTAGGAACCAATTTATGACACCCAAGAACACTGGAACTCCAACACTTTGGAACTGAAAAGGTTTTGGGACTGGACAGGTATTCTAGTCTTGCCAAAAAAATCTAAGTTAGAGATCACAAAATGTTTTTGATAAGTTAAAGTTGCTGCCCACTGTCCGGGTGGAACACATATGTTACTGAATGCACATAAAGGACACACAGATATGTCTGGTTTTGGCTTCAGGAGACTTGGGCAGAATTTGTCTGCCTAAGAAAACAGTCTCCTAGGAGGACCCTGAACTAATTTTCTATAAGCTAAGTGAGAGTGCCTCCTTGCCTAGGCACTGTCACTTAGAATTAAATATTTACTTTCCCTTACAAGCCATCACTTTCTACCTAATATCTATTTATTTTCTGTCTTTGTTACAAGTCACCATTTTGATGCTGAGGGCATTGGGTAAAAAAATCTCTCCAGGGCAGGGCCACCATCTGTGCAGCCCCCATCCCACTCCTTTTTCTTGGAATGCAGTTTACCATGAACGCAAAGAGGCGGGACTAATGCTTTCTCAGGGTGAGATCTTATCAGATGAAGTGTATCGACTGCCACTAGTCAACTGGTTTTGACCTACAGAATGGGCAATTTCGTGTGGTTCAACATATTACCACATGATCAAGAGGAACAGAGACATGAATGTTTAGAGAACACCAGCTGCCTCTAGACCAGCGCTTGTCCAGTAGAACTTTCTGTGATGGTGGAAACCATCTACACCCACACTGACCGACTTGTGACTACCGAGCACCTGAAGTGTGGCTAATTTGACTCAGATATTGAATTTTTAATTTTACTTAATTTGAACTGTTTTAAACTTAAACTGCTACTTGTGGCGACTGTATTGGACAACACAGTTCTAGACAGTGGCTTTTTCAGGCAAGAACTAGGTCTCACTTGCAGTGTTTGAATGCCTACCACACAGGAGACCCTTGGTGAAAAAGATGAAATGAAAAACACCTTCTGCATTGCCAGATTTTCAAATGCCTCCCCACCTTCCTGCCACTGAAGCTCTTAATTTTGATCTTTAAGTTCTGTGTCTTCCCTTAGGTAATTACTGCTCCAGGAAGGTGGAGGTGTACGGCCAGGAGGGAACATCTGGAAGGCTGGGCCCGCACTGCCTAGCAACCAGGCAACAGGAACTGGCCTGACAACCTCCTGCCCGGCAGGGCCTCCACCTTCTCATCCACTGAATGGGTGACAATCATTCCTACCCTCTACAACAGAGTTATTGTAAGGCCTAAATGTAAACCACAGTTGTGGAATCTGATTCTAAAAAGTGAACCTTAAAAACCAAGTTGGACTCAGCTTCATTTATCCGATGAGACAGCTGGGAATAGTTTTAACATGTTACGGCTGTCACCTGAAGTGATAATATTTATGATGTTATAGGCCAGGTCTTAACCACTGCAGGCCCAGCATGCACAGATGGACATCACAGTCCCCGCCTTCATCATTCTGACTTGACCATTATTTTTGTTTCTCCTGAAACAAGGTTTTAGCAAAGAAAAACTTGCTGTCTCAACAGAACTGCTGATCCTCTATGTGTCATTCATCTATTAGTTAAAATTCCCAGGGCTAAAAAGACAAGAAGAGTCTGGGTCCCAACATTTTTAAAAAGTGTCCCTGCTACATAATAAACCAATACTCCAATCACTAGCATTCAACCATTTAAACTGAGTTTGGTGCCATGTAATTATTGCAGCCTGTTGAGTTAGGGCTCATTTCAGCAAAGAGCATAATTGCTCAAATGTGACTTGATTTAAGATTTATTTAAAACTCTCCCATCACCAAAAAATATTCATACACCATACCACTGTAACTTATTAATCTCTCTGTAAATGTTCAGAGACAGATTCCTAAGTACGAAAGGTAAGAGTTGTTACAGTGCCTAGAGCTCTAAACCTCTGCTTCTAAACCCCAAGATCCCTTTCTGGTCTCCCTTCCCCCAACCTTAGCCTCCTCCAGGCCTCCACTGGCCCAGGAGCCCTGTAAGCCGGCTTTGCGGTGCTCCACGCAAAAGGAAAACTTCACCTACTAGGAGGTCTGCCCCCGCCTTTGCTTCAAGAGAGAGGGAAATGGCACCTCCAGGACCTCAGAACCGGAAGCTTCTTTCTGGAAGGGAAAGAGGTTGGCAGATCATAGTGGGAGTGACCTTTGGCAAGTTCATAAACGAGTCAAGACATCACACAGTAAGTGGCATGCTGCAGGGTCACAGATTTCTCTAGGTGTCGGATTAACAGGAAGTTAAATCAAACAAGGAAAGTGAGGAGGGAGGCCGGGGCAGTGGGAGAATGTCCCCCAGCTGCACAGGGCCGGGTAACTTTCGCAGTTGTTCTTCCTGGGAGTGCCGGACAGACGTCCTGGGTCTCTGGGGACACCCAGTTCTGAAGAGGTATCTAATGTGAGATGTAAGGCCCTACTAGACCTATTTCTCCAAATTCCTGAAAATGCCATCCAGATGGCCCCTACCCTGAAGGTTTCAGCACACAGAGTGAATAGCTGAGCCGTGACGTGAGAGGCTCCCCAGGTCCCTCAGAGTTTCATTTCCTTGGTGCTTCTCAGTCTCTCCTAACCTCTGACCTCCCAGAGTAATTGCCAAATTGCCTTCTGTTTGTACAAGGTCCCAGCACTTCCCGGCGTGGCTCCCTACCCTGTGAGTGGGTGGTGCTGTCTCCAGGCCACAGATAAGAAACTCGCGTTTATAGGGGCCATGGGACCTGCGAGTAGGCGGCCAGTACGTGGCCCCGGGTGTAGAACCCTGGCTGTGCTACTTCTGCAGCCCCGTGCCCGCCGCAGTGCCGGAGCCAGGCCCCACCTTCCTCCCGTGTCCCGCACTTCCCTACAAACGCATCCCAACTGAACAGCCAACACTTGTGGCTCCTTCCTACAAGTGCTGGGTCTCCACAGCTTTTCTCGCAAATCGAAGCCAACAGGAGCCCCGATTTGCAGACGGGGAAATGGAAACCCCGAACGAAACAATTTGGTCGGTGTCACCCTCGCAGGCCGGGACACTGTAGAGCTAAAACTCGCGACTTATCACCCGGGGAGGGGTTCTTGAAGCATCGCGGGCGCCCCACTGGAAGCGCAGACCCCGGCCTGCCTCCCCTACTCAGGGCGCAGCGGGGAAGCCGGGCGGGCCGGGGCGGGCGCCAGGCCGGGTGCCAGCGCGTTTGGCCGGCCCGGAGGTGTCCGCTTCCGCCCGGGGCTGGCACCGCCGGCCCATTCATCGTGGCCGCGGGCGGGGCGGGCCGGGCCCCGGATGCCCTCGTCCCCCCGCCGGGAGCCCTCGAGCCAGGCTCCGCGCCGCCTAGTCGGGGAAACGGTGGCCCCAGCCCCGCCACCAGGGGGAGCAGGGAGCCGCCTCCCGCACTCCGGGAAGTTGCCACCGCGGCCGCCCGGCGTCCGTGCCATGGACAGACCCCGGGTCCCGGCCCCGCGAGCCCTGCGACCCCGGCCCACCCCGTCGGGAGCCGTCCCAACTCCGCGAAGCACCAGCGGGCCGCGGCCCGGGACCGGCGCGCTCGGCCCGCGGGCCCCCATTCAATCCCGCCCTCCTCCCCTCGGCCGGCCTCTGCCGCCTTCCGCCCGCACCCCCACCCCTCCGGCCCGGACTCCAGCCCGGCAACGTCATCCGGCTGCTTCCCGAAACTTAACCCCTTCCTCCGCCAGCTGTGCGCCGCCCCGCCCCGCCGCCAACTTTTTTCGCCCAACTTCGGAGCGCGCTGGCCGGACCGACGGCCCTGCCGGGAGGGAGAGAGGCAGGGAGGGGTCGCCACGTCGCGCCCGCCTGCCGCCGCAAGACCCCCGACGGTGAGGGCCGCGGGGTCCACACCACGGGGCGCGCCCTGCCTACGCCCCTGCACGGCGCTCGCCCGGCACCCCCGCGCCGAGTTAGACCCCGGCCCCGATGTTGCACGGCCGCGGCGGCGGGCGGCGGGCGGGCCGGGGGAGGGGCCGCCGAGGAGACGTGTCACTCGCTGCGCAGCACGGCCGGCCCCGGCCCCTCGACGGCCCGGCCCGCGCGCGGCAGCTGCAGGGCCCGGCCAAGTTTCTTACCTGCAGCCAGAGACACGAGAGGGAGAGCGAGAGGGCAGGAGCCGCCGCCTTCGCCGCCGCCGCGGAGCCGGGAGAGAGGAGCCGGCCGAGCCTCCACCAAGAAACCGCCCCCGAGCAGCTGTAGACGCCGCGACCCTGACGCCGCCCGCCCGGTCCGCCGTCCGCTCCGGCCGCTCGTTGGCTGCGTGCGCGCGTGTGGAGTCGTGGCACTTTCTGCCTCGGAGCTGGCTAACGGCCCCCTCCGCCGGGATCGCCGCCTCCTGCCTTCCCCACCCGGGCCAGCCATTCATCGAGCCGCCTCTTCCCATTGGTCCGCACCCCGCCACTCTGTCTGTAGCTGGCCAGTCAGGACGCGGACGGCCGAGCCGCGGCGGCGGCCATTGGGCAGAGAGGAGGGTCTCCACCTCAGCCAATGGGAGAGGGGAGGAGCTGCAGGGAGGTGAAGGGGGCAGGGCCGGGGAGGGGCGGGGCCGAGCGGCGCGGCGCTCGGCTGTGCGCGGGGCGGGGCGGAGCAGGAACGCCCCGCCCACCGAGGGGGGGGTCTGCGGCCAGCTCCGCCCACTCTGGTCCCGCGGCGCTCCCAGCAGTCTCTGACTACGAGCCGGCTTTGCCTAGGCGGGAAGCAAAAGGTTCGGGTCCCATCGGCCCCGGGCCTGCGCCTCTGGATACCGCTGGGCTGACATGGCGGTGGCTGAACAGGGTTGCGCAACCGCGAACAGCCAAGGAAGCTGCGTTATTTAAACCCAAGTAACTTCCCCCGAAGCAGCGCCCCCTCGGGCCGCGGGGTATGAGGACAAGCTCTGCTGGGGATCAGCCCAGGGAGGACGAGTTCTTATCATCGAAGAGATTGCAATCAGCACCAGAAGGAATTTCCTTGAGTACATGGAGGAATTGGGGTGGAAGAGCCAGAAGGTGCACAAGGAATTGAAGAGGATGTCATCGCCCTCGTTGTTAGGGAGGGTACAACTGAGGCACGGTCTGTTTAACATACTCATCCAAACCACAGCCGGCAGAGCAATAATTACAATTCCCTCTGTGGCCTTTTATTCCATGCGATGGGGAAGGTGAGAGGTTCTGACCTAAGAAAACTCACCTGTGTCACACAAAACGGAGCAACTGGTACTTCCTCATTCCCTAACTTTCTCCCCAGTATCAGCCAACACTCAGTCTTCATAATCAATCAAGTCTTTAAATTAAAATAATTTTAGGCTTGATTTTTAACCATTATGTCAGCGTCTCTTAAAGCCAACCCTTTGAACATAAGCCAAAGACAGCTTCTTTGGAATTTTGGATTCTGAGAGACCAAAGGCTGCCTAGACTGCCCCACACCACTTCCCCAGCTCCCGTTGCTGCAGAATCCCCTACCTAACATCTATTTCTTGGATAATTTTCAATCTTCCCCGCCCCCATTTGTCACTAGTACTGTACTAGCTGTTGTTAGAAAGATGTGAAAAATACAAGCCTTCATGGGGAATAAAGAGGGATTGGGTTGAAATTAAACTGTTCATTCCTATTTTTAATCTTGGCGGTTCCTCAGCCCATTAATGATTAATCAACAGGAATTAACCTGGATTAACTCTGGAACACTCAGTCATTTTCCAGCAGTGAGACCCGGCTTCAAATGAAAGTTAAGAATCCCAGCTTCTGGCTGGCAATTGCTACCAGTGAGTCCTACTTGACCAGGGCTGGGCCATCTAACCTTTCTGAACATACCCTGGAGGGTGTACTTCTCTGGACAATCACTCCTTCCTCTGAGTTTTAGGGAGGAAATTCATTCATTCATTCATTCATTCATTCATTCATTCATTCACCGGTGTTTGTGGAGTGCCTGGTATACAGTGCTAAGCTGGGCAAGCAACCTAGAGTGACACATAGGTCCAGTGAAGACCCAGCTGCCCTCAAGGGCCTGTCCAGGGGCAGGGACCTCCTTTATCCTGTTCACTGTTTTTATCTTTTCCCAGAAGCAGATCTTGGCAGTGGGTTTTGTTCAATCATTCATTTGGGGGATAATCATAAGAAACACTGGTGAAGGAGTGGGATGAGAAAGAGCCAGTAAGAGGACCAACATCAAGCCTGTGACTGGTGTGGGCACACAGGGCTTGGCATCTCTGGGGATGCTGTGAAACTGTAGAACACACCCCAGAGGTGTCCCAGCTGAGGGGTGAGGACCTGGTTATTCGTCCACCCACTCCCAGTCCTCACTGGTTAACAGCTCCTTCTGGGGGGACTTTAACCCCTGCGCCCACTCAAGCTGGAGAAAGCCTTGCAGCAAGAAGCCCTTGACAGAATGGTGAGTGCCCAGAGGCACATCAGGGGCCACAGCAGTGTCTCCCACACTATGAACCAGCGTCTGACACAGCACCTGCACAGAATAGAGGCTCTGTGAATATACATGTTCTGTAAATATTGTCCCATGAGCGGTAACATTACAAAGTCCTTAGGAGTGAGGAGTGTTTACAGAAAAGGGACTCCCTGTCTAGTCCCTCACATAACTTAACATTTGATTTGGCCTCAACACAATATTTGTTTCGGGATGGAAGAGCAGCCCTGTCTAAGCCTTTGCATTTCCTCTGTCCCTGCCCCTTGTCTGCCCACAGTCAGCCCCAATGTGCTGTGAAGACTTCCAGCCTCATCATCCTCATGCCCTTTGAGCAAAGAAATCAGTCCTGCTGTACCAGGCTCTGTCAGGGCTGATCTGCCCACCCTCAGGGTGGCCCGACTTTGACAGCCACTGATGTGCCTGTGGACACCCATCTTTAACCCCCTGCAGCCTCCTCAGCTCTCCCAAGGCGTATCTGGGAAAAACCAGATTCATACCCAGGACTAGATGGACAGGGGTTGCCTGTGGCAAGAGTGAGAGGCATCCCCCCAGGCTCAAGTCTTCTGCTAAATCATGCAGCCCTCCAGCAGCATGAGAAAGCCCATCCCACAGTCCAGCCTCCAGGATCTAGCTGCCCAGTGCCAGATTCAGGCCAGATCCTAGGAAACAGGTCCCTGCCATCCCCCAATGGTAGTGCAGTGAGGGGCTCTCAGATGGGAACAGGTCATTTCAACTCAAAGTCAGCAGTTGGGAGCCCCTGGCCAGGGGAGTTACCCCACCCTGAGGGTAGCAGAGGGTGACAGCAGAGGCTTGAAGAAGTGGAAGGTAGTCAGGCCAAAAAGGGCACACTGGCGAGGAACAGCATGGGTAAAGTAAGGCATGATGTTAGCCAAGTGTGGTGGTGTGCCCCTGCAGCTCCAGCTAGCAGCAAGATTGCTTGAGCCCAGGAGTTCCAGGTTGGAAGAAGAAGGAGAAGGAGAAAGAGGAGGAGGAGAGGGGGAGTGGGGGTGGGGGGGATGATCTGAGATCACATCATCTCAGTTTATCTATTGAACAACTCGGTTGTTGGCAAGCCTGAAGGGTGAGGGAGAGGCTGGGAAGAGCTGATTCTGCACAGGTGATCATAAGGGAAACAGGGAACTTCCCTGGGGTGGTGCAGATGTTTCATATCTGGATTATAGTGATGGTTACATGGCTGTGGTAAAACTCATCCGATTGTACACTCTTAAAAAGGATACATTTGGTTTGGAAGCAAATTATGCTTCAATCAACCTAACTCAAAAAAAGGAAGCATTTGGTTTTAGTTGCATATTAAAAACAAAGCATTATTATTAGAAAAAATTAAACATACAAGAATAATTACCTAATATGATCCATTAACTCATGACAATAAATTGCAAATATTATCTGAAAGAGTAGACAGAAAGATGAGAATCTATTATACCTTACAATTTAAAAAGAGATTTTGCTTTGTCAACAATGATGAAAAGATGACAAATGACAAGTACAATAAAATATCATGTGAAAATAAAAGCCACTGTGATAATATAGAACATGTTTAGGTCTCTTGTGCCAGGTACCATTTGAGACACGCTACAAATATGTAAGGTTATTTAACTCTCAGTACAACCCTATAAGGGAGGCAGAGTTATTATTTCCATTTTAGAGATGAGGAGACTGAGGCACAGAGAGATCAAGGAACCTGTCTATGTCACAGGGCTCGTTGGAGGAGGAACATTGGGCCCCAGGGCTCATGGCATAACTCTTGCATTCAGCACCAGGTTGCGGAAGGTGTGCTGTGCCTGTAGAACGGGCAAGGTTCGAGCCTAATCCTTTGAGAGTGGCAACTCAAGGAAGGGTTTGTGATTGATGACAGCTGCTATGACTCCTTTGCCATTCTACATTTTGGGTGGATGCTAGGTTTGGGGCCTGCAGGGTTGGAAGACCCACAGTAGCTCAGGTGAGAGGTGACAAGGGCTGGAATGGGGCAGTGACAGGGGTAGGAGGTGCAAGGTCCTTCAGGAGGGGTATTAGGACATGAAGTAGTAGCAAGTGAGGCTTGGGGATCAGCAAGTGTGAAGGAGGGAGGGGTTACCTGTGAGCCCCTGTTTCTGGCCTGAGTGATAGGGAGCATGGTGGTGTCACTGCTGGGGCAGGGTACAGAAAGGAATGAACAGGTCGAGTACAGAAGCTGGGGGAAATGTTGTATTGTATTTTGACATGTTGGATTTCAGGAGCCTGAGGAAAATCCAGGTGGAGACAGTGTTTCTGTAGGTCTGAGGCTCAGTGGTTGATGTCAGGGTCAGTGATGCAATTAGGAAACCTAAGCATACCCTTGGAGGTTCAGACCCCAAGAACAGAAATGACCATACCCAGTGGATAGCATGGCATTTGCATGTGGATGGGAACAGGATAAAATGCTTGAGTCCTGAACAGAGAAAGGAAAAAACCCATGAAAGAGTATGTATCAACCAGCTTTTGCTATGTAACAAGCTACTCCTAAACTCAGTGGTTTAAAACAAGTATGGTTTATTGTTAGAGCTCACACATCTGTGGGTCAGCTGAGGCTTGGCTGATCTTGGTTGGCTCACTCATAGGTCTCTGGATGGCCTGGGAGCTCACCTCCAGCCTGAGCTGGGCTGGGACACCTTACAAGCTCTGATGCACCTGGCTCACCCCCTCTTCCTGTGATCAGCAAGCTACAAGGGGCATTCCCTTCTCATGGTGATGGTTGAAGGAAAAGAAAATAAGCAGAAATACATATACGAGGTATATTGGATAGGTGAGCCCAGATTCAAGGGGCGGGAAATACAAGGAGGGGTAAAGCAATGGCACCAGTGATGCAATCAACTACTGAGTCCAGGGAGAGAAGGAAAAGGTAAATCAGGTGAGGATGGCCTTAGTGAGGCAAGAGAGTTTCAAGAATTGGGGGATGGTAAACACTGTTAAATGTGAAAATCCAGCAAGATGAAGACCGGCGCACATGGCAACCCAGGAGTCACCAGGGACCTTGGGGAAACAGCTTTAGAGGAGGGGCATTTGATAAGGAGACCACCAGATCATGGAGGGCTAAGAAATGAGTGGGAGTGGAGAAGGTAGAAGGAGTGTACATCCATTCTTCCAACAGATGAATCTAGCTGAGGACCCACTATGTGTCAGTCACTGTTCTAGGTGCTGGGGAGGGAGCCATGAACAAAAGAAGGGCCTTCTCTCACGGAGCTCATTCTAGTGGGAAGAGATACAGTAGACAAAGCAACCAATAAATAAGTAAGATTAATAGAAGTGGTGCAAAGGGCTACAAGGAAATGAGAATGGGCTCAGTCGATGGAGAGGGACAGGGATTTGGAGACGGTGAGTGCAGTGGATGTGAAGAAGATGGACAGAGAAAGCCTCTCTGAGGAGGTGATGGTTGAGTTGAAACTTAAACAATGAAAAGAAGCTGATCTTGTCTTGGGAAAAGGAAGGGTAAGTGCAAAAATCCTGGGTCAGGGAGGAGCTTAGCAGCTGGTTCAGGGAACAGAAAGAAGGTTGTGTAGCTGGAGCTCATGGACAAGTGGAAGGGAGAGATAGGAAGGGGGTCTGCAGGCAGGAAGGTCCCAGACCACGGAGGCCTGAGGATACCATGGAATGCTGAGGTTGGGTGGGAGCTTTAAGCAGAAGAATGATGCAATCTGATGTGCATTTTCAAAGATCACTTTAGCAGCAATATGCAGGATAGATTGGACGGTGTAATGGAGGATTCAGGACTCAAATTAGGAGACTGTTCCAAGATTCCAGGCAAGACATGGTTGATGATGTGCTGGTAAATATTTAACAACTGGCTCTCAGAGGTGTAGATGGGGATGGGGGCACTCCCTGATTTACAGCATCTGCCAGTTTCTGTGGTGTAAATATTCCCATTGAGCCAATTGATTTCAAGCTATGGAGTCATTGAAGGCAAAGATGGGACGAAATTTGCAGTAGCACACCACTGTCTACTATTTCTACCATAAAAATACAAGAGACACAAATCATTCCAAGAGTATAGATAACAGTAAAATGTAGTAATTAGGAAGCGATGATTTTGAGTATTTATTACCTTTGTTTTTAATATGATCTATTTCATTTTAAGTTTATATAATTTAATTTTTAATAATGACCATGTTTAACAAACTGCTGGAAAAATTCCTAAAAATGTAACAATCAGCTTTCATAAGCAGGCTGGCTCTACCATACCACTAAATACAATAGTCATGTGAATCAGAGTGGAGTGTGTGTGTGTATCTGTGTATGTGTGTACATGTGCACATGCACACCTGAGTGCATGAGAAAGAGAGAGAGAGAGAGACCCAGCAGGATTTTTAAATGTTAGAAGAATGAGATGTGCATGTTCATGTTGGCATTTCTGCACACATATCATCTCCCTGTCTGAACTGTGGATTCGTTAGGGTCAGTGGCTCTACCCAATGTCTAATTAAGAACACGTAGTCCCATGCCTTTGTCCTGGTAAGAATTCGCCCTAGGTTAGATCTCCCCAGAAGCAGACCCTGAAAAAAAGGGTTGGAGTGAAAGCAGTTGGAAGGTGAGCCCAGGAATCACCAGTAGAGAAGTGGGGAAGTGAGACAGGGAATGTAAGAGAGTCAGTGAACAGTGCATCAACAGCAAGTTACCACTGTGAGTAGCTGACATGTAATCCCATTGAGGAACTCTCTTCTTTCCAAACTGAGAAGCAAGGAAGCAGAGTACTTATTCACCAATTCCTATTCATCACTGGTTGAAGGCTGCTCCTGGAGGCATTAGCTCCCTGGTATTTCCAGCCCATACCTCAGAGAAAGCACTTAGGAAGAAGGTTGCTAGTGTTTGCAATCACAGGCTGTTGATATGCACAGGAATGGCAGAAGGGATGTGGGCAAGGTGCCAACAGTGTCTGCTCCAAAACTCATAAATATTTATTTAATGAATGAACAAATGAATGAATGAGTGTAGGACCATTTGAGCTTATTTAAAAACTGACTTAGAATTTTAAAACAGAATGGAGGCTGGGCACGGTGACTCACCCCTGTAATTCCAGCACTTTGGGAGGCTGAGGTGGGCAGATCACCTGAGGTTAGGAACTCGAGACTGGCCTGGCCAACATGGTGAAACCCCCTCTCTACTAAAAATACAAAAAATTAGCTGGGCATGGTGGCAAGCACCTATAATCTCAGCTACTTGGGAGGCTGAGGCTGGAGAATCACTTGAACCCGGGAAGCAGAGGTTGCAGTGATCTGAGATCGCACCATTGTACTCCAGCCTGGGCAACAGAGCGAGACTCCGTCTAAAAAAAAAAAAAACAAATAAAAAACATAAAACAGAATGGAGAGCCTTCCATTTCATAGTCAGCACATGTATCATGCACTTTTGCAAAATTTAGATCAGAGGACATGTGTGATATCCCAGACAATTAAAATTCTGCAATAGTTTTACTCAAAACCAGAGCAATGTTGTTACATAAGAAAAATCTCTATAGACTATAGTAATTGTCAAAACAAAAATAAAATATACACAAAGGAAATAGAGTAAGTGTGAACCCAAGTTGCCAATTTTTGTGGCTGCAAGTGGTAGTAAAAGAGAACTTGGGAGAAGAATATTTGGTTTGTTCTGTAAGTGATGTTAGAAGTGAGCTTACAGATAGGAGTTTTTGCAAAAAAATGACAATAATTGACTTAGTGGCTGGTGGTGAGTCCCCAAAGAAAACAAGAAAAACTGAAATAATAGATGTATCTGACACTTTTCTGTTTGTAAAGTGCTTTGTAATAATTCTTACTATAACCATTATTATTATTATCTTCAGTTCACAAGTGAGGAGCTGAGGTTTGGAGAAGTACAGTTGCTTGCTGAAGGCTTCACATTTATAGGTAACGAAGTTAAATAAGCCCTGAAGACTCCAGAAATGGCATATTTCTAGGATACATCTCTCTGCCTCTCCCACAGAAATACCAGTGGAGAAATGAGCAGGTATAACAGACCCTACATGAGTTAATGAAACCCTTCTCCTTTCTATTGTCCTTGTAGGATGCTACGCATCTTCCCTTCAGTGCACTCACTGGATAGTAGCAAGCACTTGATAAGCTGTCAAAAATGTTTTAATTGAACCAATGACACTGCCTAGCTGTGCTGTCCAGTTATGGTATCTTAAGAATTTTGGATTCACAACTCCCCATCTCAGATGGGAAGTATCAGTTGGAAGAAACATTTCATGGCCCTGAGGTGTGCCTGGCATGACTAGATGCCTCACATTGGACATCTTGGGATAAAATCCAAAGTCCACTGGGTTGGAAGGCACAATGGGGCTTCATCTATCCATCCCTGAGCAGAAGGCATTCTTAACTAGTCCAGCTAGTTAGACAACTTGGCTCTTCTCTAAGATTACCAGAGATGAAGAGCTCAGGACTTTGACCTGTAGTCTAGAACTTCATCTCCCATTCCTGGTTTAGTATACTCATTCATTCAATACATATTTATAGAGCACTGCTGCATGCTACAGTCTATACGAGCTGCTAAGAATTCAGCAGAGAACAAGACAAATAGGACACCTACCCTCAGTGGGTTGATAGTCTGTTGGTGATGGGGGATGGGGGGAAGCAATCGGCATTTCAACAGATGGATGCTTAATTTGTGGTCAGTACTCCAAAGTAAATTCACAGGGTGAAGTGGTATACAGAAACCGTGAAGGACCAAGCTGTCTTTTTTCCCCCCTGCTTTCTCTTTCCATTCCATCCTGCTCACATTTAGGAAACTTAACATTCCAAAACCGCTACTTCTATCTTTTCTTGTCTCCCCTTCAGGAGCCTAAAATGGTACCCACCATGGCAAGTCTCTGTTTCTCTGCCTGACTTTTGTGGACCTCCATATACCAGTGCCCCTCGACATTCACCAAGCTCCTCCTCTTCCCATTTGTACCCCATGTGCCTCTGCCCAAAGCACACTCCGTATAGCCTTCCATGCTACTCTCGCCCTCTCATCTTTCAAGAGCTGTCTTTGGTCATTTATCCTGTAGTCGGCGCTAAGTTCGCCAGGCACCCTCTTGTTGATAGGGGTGCAAAGTTGGATTGAACTTGGTTATTATCTGTCCTCGAAGAGCCTATGGAGCTGATTCCTCCACAGGACTCCTGAATACATAGCTACCACTCTTTTCCTCTGCCCCACCGACTCCCTTTGGAGACCACCACAGCACAACTGGGCACCTGAGTTCACTGCTAGACTCTGTACCTAGCAATCCTGACTCTTCAACCAAAAAAAGCTTATAAAGGGCCTGAGTCATACTTGTTTTTTCCTTCTGACCTCCCTGTGATTTCAGTTCTGCAATGAGTTGCTTTTAGCTTCAGGAAGTCCTTTCTTGTGTCTACCTTAAATCACTTCTACATCACTATGCACTTATTTCTTACAGTCTTATTCTTCATGGCTTTAGGGCAGAGCTTTGGCACTCTGCTCAATACTGGGTCTCTGCTAAGTGTTCACAAAGTGCCTGTCACTTGATTAGTAAGTGCCTGGTACTTAAAAAATCATTATTTGATTCCCTCCTCCAGGTTCTTCCCTCCAGACTTAAAAACTGCAGCTTCTTAAACCTTTCTTCCCCAGTCACTTAACTATCACGTGACACTTCTCAAATTCTGTTAATCAGCGTTTTTTTTCTTTATTTTTAAATGATTAGTGAGAGTTTTAAAGAAGGTCCTTAAACCAGAGGCAAAAAAAGAAAATATAAAATGGAATTCAGAAAGGGTCCGCCAGGGCAATTGAGTTCAGCTCCGTGTCTTTGGCCCTGCAGGCCCTTCTGCCAGCTAATAGATCAGGCCAACTGTCCCAGCTCAGCACAATCGTCCCAGCCTCTGATATGAATGTGCACTGCAGAA